>NW_004524749.1:2998563-3019455 GCF_000260255.1 Octodon degus
CTTCTTCTTTTTCTTCCTTCTTTTCTGATGCATGAAGTATATTAAAAGGCTGAAAATTCCTACAGTAACAAAACCTGTTAATCTTGATTAACTCTGAATTTTACAAACTCATCTAACCACAAAAACTTAATGACACACAGGTTAAACACAGAGTCTGGATCCAATAAAATAATTATAACACTTATCTCCTGGGGTGGGCACAAGGACATCAGGAGGAAGCCATGCAGCTCTCAGGGCAGAGCCCACCATTCTACACAGGTGTGGGGCGCAGCCTACTAAACCAGCAATGTGTTTGGGACATGCTGGTGAAAAGAATACAGCAAGATATTGATACTTTTATTTTTTGTATTAATTTTTATAGAAGTTCCATATCTTATACTATAATAAGTACCAGACTCACATTGACAGAAATGTTTTAGTCTTAAAAACAGACACCCGTGAGTGTGGCCTAATTTGGAACTGGAGTTACAAGGTGACATGTCTTTATGATGAGCCACAGGGAACTGTTGCCCCAGGATGGGTCAGTGGCGATGATCTTGAGCCCATAAAACTGGCTGGATCGAAAGAGTCAGCCTGAGAGGGTGGATGAGGATGCTGGTGGTCTCGCCCTCCTCCCCAGCAGGACCCTTTCAAGCCCCCTCCCACGAAGGCCAGAAGCCCCAGATATTGACCCATGCCTTTAAGCCTTTGCATACTTCAAAGAAAGAAGATTAGGAGCCAGTCTCAGAACCTGTTCCCTAGAGAGAACCATTTGTCCAAAAGTTGATATTATTGATGCTAGCGGAAGCTGAGAGGAGTGTCTAATTTCTTTAATAAAAGTCAGGCTGTTCTCGCCAAGGCTCTTGAGTTTTCCCGCCTCCTCCTGAGCATTCTCAGGGGCTGGGCTGGCCTCCTATGATCCACAGGAATGTTTGATCAGCTATGCGTCCTCTCCAGGGCTGCTCAGATGATCCAAAAGGCTTCGGCTCCCTGGCTGTCTCCAGAGTTTTTCTTTTTTAAATTCTTTGTTTCCTTCAGAATTCATTAGAAACGACATAATTACATCTCTTTTTCTTTTCTGATTGAGCACATTTCTTGCACATGATGATTTACCACTTGGCTGCAGGGAGAGGCTGAGCAGATGACGTGTGCTCCAGTGCCTTTGCCTCTCTCTCTCTGTCTTGGAACCGCACCTCGTCCCCATGCAAGGCCAGCTGCCTGCCCCTGTTAGACTCAGCTTGTGCCTGGATCAGGCCCTTCACAAACCCACAGATCCCTGAGGACAGGAGGAGTGCTTGCAACAGACAAAACTGAGGGTCAGAGAACAGTGAGGTCCTTGCAGAGGCTTGGAGCTCCTGAAGAAGGGCCACCACAGGCAGAATGCCACCAAGAGCTAGAACTTGGCATTGCTCCCACCCTTCAACCTGTTATCTATGTGTGATTACTGCAATTCATTATTTAAACATAAATATTTGATTAGACATTGTGCTTCCCCATTATAATGAAAAATCAAAAGGATTTATTAGACAGCAAATTACCAACAATAAGAGAAGAAATTTAAAAGTAGAGACAGACACCAGAGAATTCGTTCATTCGTTCCATGAATATTTGTTGTGTTTCTCCCTGTGTTGAGCACCTCTCTGAGGGGTTGAGGAATAATAGCTTATGTTAGTGAATGCATTTTATGTGATAAGTATTATCTCATCAGATAGGAGCTAGACCAATGATTATTATTATTTTTACAGGAGGAAAATGAGCTTAGCAAGTCTTACTGACTGTCCAAATCAACACGGCTAATAAGCAGCAGACCTTGGATTTCAGCCCCTGCAATCTGATAATCCCCCCCCAGTTTGGCTAATGTGCTACACTGCCTTTGAAGGCAAAAAAGACTCTTGTTCTCCTGCAGTTTGCATTGTGGTAGAAGAGACACACAGTTGAAAATAAGGCAAACGGACACACGTAGACGAGCAAGGTAATTATAAACAGCAGTAAGGACTGGGGAACGTAAAACATAGTGGTATAAAGGGCAATGACTTGGGGGAGTTATTTGAGAGATCCTCCTTTCCCAGCTTGGAGCCCATGAAGGCAAGACTGGGTGTCTTTGTCCCATCTGAAGGTAGGAGGAGAGGATCCTTCTGCAGCTTGTTTCAGTCTAAGATCACATGGGAAGTAGCTGATGCCACTTGTAGCCTGTGCTCCTTCTCCGTGTTCTGAAGGTGAGCTTCTGAGCTGAGATAGATGCTACCTAAATAAAAAATAGACTTACAGAGAAACCCACATACAAATTTCCAAAGACTAGAACACACTAAAACACTCAACTATGACAATTTTGCTCCTTCTTCTTAGGAAACAGCTAGGCAATATCTAGAGATGTTTCTAGTCATTGCAAGGTGGGGAAAGATTTCTCATGACTTCTTTACCCTCAAAAGCATTCTAAAATTTATGAAGACAAAAATTTTCAACTAAACCTTTCCATCAAAAATCCAACTGAAGGACTGGGGAGATAGCTCAGTAGATTAAACATTTGCATGGCAAGCGCAAGGGCCTGAGCTCAATCACCGGTTCCGAAAAAAAAAAAAAAAACAAAAAGCAGTCCAACTGAGAAAAGTGAGGTCAGTCAAGAGGGTGTCCCTACTAAGAATGGGCTAGCATACCCATCAGCAAAAGAGCAGGACTCACTTAGAGACATGTGGTAAAAGAGACAACGGTAAATCCCTACTTGCGCAAAATTGATAATACAAAACACATCTCCAGTAGAGTCCTCCTTAATTGCAGTGGTGTTCTCTTTCATCCACACTAAGAAGAAGAAAAGTCATGTTTCCAGAGTGGGTTGCTGTTTCATCTGCTGGGCTTGCTTGTGAGCAAAGCCAAGTTTCATTAAAAATTATTGGTCTCATAACATGTTTTGTTTTGTCTTTAAGGAGTCCCATATGGAGCAAATATCTACAAGAAGACTGTAGCTTGCAGAAAGCCAGTGGGCATTTTGACCCCTCTTGGTAGATTTTAGATACAGATCTAATATTTTCCCCCTTAAGTGAGTACCTCAGTAAACAAATCCAACCTTAGGAAGACTGAAGAAATGGTGGAATCATTTGCTCTATATAGAAATATTTTCTCTGCTGTCTGATAGATTCTGCGTTATCTCTGTGAGGACTTTCTATTAAGGTGACAGCCATCTCAAGCCCTTGTCTGACTAAAAATTGTTCTGGTAAGATCAGAGCATCTGCAAAAGTGTAAAACACGATCACAGCCTTTGCACAAGTACTTTAACAACTCCAACCTGATGATAGGCTATATTTCATTGACTTGGAAGAAGCCCTGCATTATCTGGGAAAACAGCACAGATGTTGCCTAATAAACATTTCAGTTTATGCATTGTATTAACCACATGAAACATTTATGCAAATCTCACATTCACAAAAGGTAAAAGAGCCATTCTATGTTATGAAGCATACAACAGGATGACCTTTGTTTTGTTTTTGTTTTTGCTTTTTTCCCCCTCTTACCTCGGTATTTTATGGGTGTGTTTGTAACTCTTGGGGCTTCTATTTAGGAGGACGCAGGGGCATTGCAGATTTTCATCTCTTCTGTTTTCAGTTCTGTTATCATTCCTTCCAGCTGATTTCACATTTTATGATGCTAATGGTGGGTGTATGGTTTTGAGTTTCTCTCCTGTCAGCTGGTCAGTGGGTCGGAGGGATATATTTAATAGAACCTGACAGCTGATGGAACTGGTTTCATTGAAAGAGGATTTGATATGTGGAGTGAATGTGGCGACCCTGAATCTGCCATAATAACGGCCATTATTATTCAGCCGCTCACAGCCAATATAACTCTTTCTCTTGTACACACCAGTACATGTGTATAAAAGACATGACTTATGGATGGCTTCTTCTGTATTCCGATCTGAGGGCCATTCAGATAGCATGTCAAAACAGATTAGCTGTCTGATGTGGTCACAAAATTAAGGAAAAGAACTTTGTAGGACTCTGCCCAATAAATGCACATGTGCTTGTAAACAAAGCAGGCACAGAGGGGGCCAGAGTTGTCCCTGTGGGAGGCAGAGGGCAGGTTCCGAGGAGAATCGCAGACTGACCCGGTTATGATACCCCAAGACACAGGAGCTTAGAGCAGTAGTGGCTGGGCAACAGGTAAGAACCTCATGCCCTGAGGCTGGGAGCAACTTCCTCTTTAGACAATACCCTGGATGCTAGGTGAGGTGCAGCCTGCTCTGGTCTGCTGAGCTGGACTCTGTTGAGACCAACACATAAAGCACACACACTACCTCCTGTTAACCTATGACAGACACAGCCATGTGCTCTGTAAGGTCTGCCTGCCTCTTAGTCACTAAGGTCTGCCAGCGTTCACAGAGTCCTTGTTATGCTCTAAACTACCTGTCTGTCCTTTCAGTATTCCCAGGGACCTTAAAATGCAGATGCAGTTATAGTACCACCACCGTTTTACATATGCAGGAACCAAGGAATGGAGAAATGAAGCAGCTTTCAGAGTTGATAGCTGGTGAAGACAGGAATGAATCTAGGCAATCAGAGCTCAGCACTATAACGGGAACAGGGACACTCTTCTGCATCTGTTCTGTTTGATTCTTGGGTAACAAGTCCTGCATGTGTGCGTGTGCGTGCGTGCGTGTGTGCATGTGTGTGTGTGTGTGTGTGTGTGTGTGTGTGTGTGTGCATATGCCTACATGCACAGAAGTGCATACCACTTTGGAAATCCTTGTACATAAATGTCCCCCTAGAGATCATGAGTCCCATCCATTTGGTTGCTGCCAAACCTGCATTCCAAGAAGGCAGCTACTGGGCTGCTCCCTCTGTGAACCAAGTGATGCCCACCCATACCACAGGCTGCTCCACAGATGTGGGGGCAACCCCTGTGTGCCCACGTAGCCCCAGGGGAGCACAGAGCTCACTGTCAACCTCAGAGCCCACCACGGTGCCTCTCCCTCTTAGCTGCCCCCCTGCTTCTCTCCCAGCTCTTTTGCACTGCTTGGTGAGGTTATTATTTCAGGCAATGATATCAGAAGTAGTTAATTCTAGCTTCCCCAAAATCCTTTTGTTTAGCCACTGTCATTTTCTGGTAAAAGAAAATGAAAAAAGGAAAAAGAAAGAAAAAAGGAAAAGGGCTGTAGAGATGTGAACAGATGTGTCCAAGGTACCTGAGGAAAGCATGCCAGATGTTAGGAGATATACTCGTAGTTCTCTGTGTTTAAACTACTTGGTGGTGGTACTTTTTAGGTCAGAAGCATAAAACCTACTATTGATCTTGAGCAATGAATCCAATTTTGAATGTCTGTTAAAGCCCCAGGCATTTCAATGCCACATAATCAATATTTCTTTCATTTTTTCTTCTTTCTTCTCTTTCCCTTCCTCCCTCCCTCCCTCTCTTAGCAAATGTATGGGCCTGTTTACCTCTTCTGCTGGCATCCAACCTGGCTTTTTATTCTTTCTATGTGGCCTGCTGGGGACCTGCTGCTCAGATCATGCAGGACAGCAGACCCTGGACTCATGAATAATGGAAATGTGGTGTCCAGTGCTTGCAGCAAGCTGACTTTCCAGGAGCGGATCTCTCCTAGAAAATAACCAAATGACAAGAGGGAGGTGGAGGGAGATTGGTATAGAGATCGAAAAAAATATGAGGTCATGTTTAGCTTGGAATAGACCCTAAGATAATATGTGAAAGACTGGAATTGAGAGTAGCAAAAGGCCTTGGAGATTATCTGGAAAAATATTCCCTTCCAATTTATAGATGGAAAAACTGCAATAATCAGCTTAAGTCTCCATATGTCTTAGGTTGTGGTCCAGGGAACATGAGCTGGACCATATAGAATATGGATGGGTTAAGCCTTGGTCTCGATTAAAGAAGGTTTCAGGTAGACCAGGTGGCTATGACAAACTAAAGACCTCCTGGTAAGCAGGTTAGCCAAGTAGGCTGAAATGTCTCAGGGCTCCAAGGCCACTGCACCAGTATCTAAGGACTGATGGCTGATCAGGTTCTAATGAGAACAAAAAGTGGCTTTCACTACCTACTGTTATATAGACCTATCCCTGAAGAATGAGGAGAATTTGAGGGCCAGAAAGATAGCTCAGTGGACTAAGAGCCTGCTTAGGCAAGCACAGGAACTGATGTTCAATCCCTGCATTACAGGCCACACCGGCCCCGCCCCTGGGTACACTGAGCTGGCCACTGAGTCTGGGCTCGCTGGGGCACACCTGTAATCCCAGCACTGGGGAGGCTGAAAACAGGAGGATCACTATGAGTCTGAGCTGCATGGTGAGACTCTGAACCAAATACATAAAAGGAATGAATGAATGAGTGAATGAGTGAGGTGAGGGAACAGGTATATCTGGATGAATGGTGCGGATGGATCAGAGTAAGAGAACAAGGAAGGCAAGGCACACAGAGGTGTGAGTGTAAGAAACAGTGTGCTGAGGGGTTTGTGAAAGGTGCATGTTCGCTGCAGGGTGGATGGCATAGGCGTTGCCTGACAAGTGGCATCAGGGAAGTACAGGCTGTCCTGCACTGAGGAGTCTCTAACTTTCAGCTCTGCAGGATTTTGAATCAAGAAGAGCACATGGTCAGCGTCACACTGTAGAAAGTTCATGCTGGCCAAAGGGTGCAATGTGGATGATAGAAGCCAGAGATCAAGTTATCTCAGCAGGTCAGGTAGGCCATGACGACAGCTAGACCAAGAAGGGGCAGGAGCTGAGTGTTAGTTATTTACAAGGGAAGCTCTGCAGGGTTTGAAGGAGGACTGATGAATGACGTGATGGGAAGATATGCTGGTAAGCAGGGATGATAAACAACCTTGGCGTATTTCTGTGTGATTTTTGGCAAGTCACAGGCCCTCTCTGAGCCTCAGTTCCTTCAACAGTATTTAGATAGTATCTTCTACTTATGGGACCTTGATGATTGATTGAGACAATCCTTGCAATTGTATGCTATAGTGCGTATCATGTAGCAAAATTTCAATTAGCAGTAGCTAACTTTTATTAAATTATTGGCCCTGTAGAGTGTGTTCAGTGAAGTATGATGCACTTTAAAGTGCCACCATTTATGACACAGTCTTGAAATAGACATTTTGGAGACTTAAGCTCTTTCTAAGAAGCAAGCTGGAGTTACTTCTCTAGTGCAGAAGGCAATAGTTTATATACACGCCTACATTCCAGATTCCCGTGAAAATGACTAACTGCACATAAGAAAAAAAAATATTGTATCTGTAACAATCATTAGAGGGGGTGCTATTCAGAGGCCAGAGCTCTGAAGAATTCTGTTAGATACCTGGTAGATGAACCAGAATGAAGATAGTGCCAATCTCAACCCTGATTCCTAGAATATGAAGCAGTACAAAAACTTACCAAAGATCCTTGAAGAACCTCAGGAACAGCAAACCACAGTGAGAACAGGAGAGGACCCAGGTTGAACCAGTCACAACTGGCCAGTGCTGTGAGTCAGTGGCTGTGGCTCCAGGGGCCCACGGACAGATGCTTACCCAGCAGTTCCCTGGGATCTGACCCAGGAGCAGAGCTCCATGCCAGGCCTTGATCACGGCTCCCATGAACTCCTGGCTGTGAAGCTTTAATAGACATTGATCTTCAACTTCTTGTCACTTAGCCGTTCTTATCCAAGTACTGACTCTGGTTTTTAACTCAGAATCAACTTTCCTCTTCACTCTGAGTTGCCATAGTCTGGGTTGAACTCCAGAACTGGATCTATGCCCTGAGTCTAATTAATTCAGGACCAAATGGACCTGGTTAGAGTGAATGACGCAGCACTGGCCGTGCCATCTGGGTGACCCAATCTGTATGGCTCTCAAAATTCCCTGGGAGACCACAATGAAATACTACTTCCTAGCACTGAAATGACTAGAGTCAAGAGGTCAGATTTGAGCACGGTTGCCAAAGACATGGAAAAACTGGAACCCACTTGAGCCACTGATGAAATAATAAAAAGGTGCTGGGACACCATCTCCCCAAAGTGTGCTTGACTTTGGAAAACAGGCAGTTCCTCAGACATGTAATATAAAGTTACTATACAATCTAGCAATTTCTCTCCCAAGTGCATATGTGAGAAAAATGAAACCAACTGTCTACATGATGCACATCAACACTCACGGCAGCTGTCTTGGTTACTTTTCTTGTTGCCGAGACCAAATACCCAACAGCCACCAGTTAAGGGTAGAAATGTTTATTTAGCTCACAGTTTGCAGAGGCTTCAGCCCATAATTGGCTTGCTCTAAGACAGAGTGGTACATGGCAGAGGGCCAACAGTTCATAGCAGACATAGGTAGCAAAACAACGGGGACCTTGGCATCTTTCTCCACTTTTTGTATTGTATCCTAGCTTTCCAGGATTAGGGTGGCACCAATCCAATCACTGGACTGATTTAGAATCACACACCCTTAATCCCAGCATCACATACTCTAGATTCAGCCACCTCTGAAAAAGCTCCACCTATAATGACATGAGGCTTTGTGGGCACATTTAGACCCAAATTATAACATCAGCCTTATAAAAAGAATAAGCTCTGGAAAGAACCCTAAAATCTATCAACCAGTAATGCCTAAGTAGGATGTGGAATATCCACGTAAAGGAACATTATTCAGCCATTAAATGCAATGAATTTCAGATACTTGCCAACACCTCAAGCATCATGCTAAAAAGGAAGTTAGTCACAGAAGGTCGCATACTGTATAATTTCATCTATATGAAATGCCCAGAGCAAACATATCTATAGGGACAGAAAATTGATTTGTGGTTGTCCAGAGCTGCACAGATGAGAAGGACTAGGAGGGAAGATTAAGGAGCATGGGACTCCTTTAAGATGACGAAAATACTTCCAGTTGGTTGGGCTGATGATTGCCCCTCTCTGTGAATATACTCAAACCATTGACTTCTACCTGCTCACTGGGGAGATAAAATAAAATATGGATTATGTCCCAAGAAACACATTGTTAAAGAAAAAAGCTTAGAGATAACTGAATGGAAGACCATCACTGCACTCTTGGCTTTGGATTGGGGAGATGTGAAACCAGAGTTGAGGTAGCTGTTTTTTCTCCCTGAAGCTTTAGGGATCACTCCATGCATTTGGGAATGAGCATAGCAGAACAGAAAGAAGAATCAAGTGATGGAGAGAAGCTGGGTTCTTGAGGATGTTGTTTGTATCTAAAACCAGAAATAGCCTACTTTCCCTCCTTTCTTGATCCAGCTGGGGATGGACTTCATACCACTTGGACTAGAAAGACCCCAGATACAAATACATAACACATCAAAGCTTCCCTTCAGTCAGGATGCCAAACTTCTTGCTCCCACTGCCACCAGATCTGATTCCTGCAGCCTATCCTTTCAAGCTCTGTCCTCCTCGGGCTTGTGGATTTTTGCATCAGCAAAATGAAGCTCCCTTAGAGTCAATCCATTTGGTTCTCCTACTTTCCTGCTTTGGATGACTATCTCAGAGACCCACATTCTCTCCAACAGAACTCTTACCCCTGAATAAACACAGAGAAGCAATGAAAGTCACAGGAACTATGAAAATCAGGCAGACCCCAGGTGTCTTCCAATAGAATCGAGTTACCTAAAGCAAGGAAAAAAAATCCCCAAGATTGTTCTTTCATGCTGTCAGAAGCTATCAAGGAAAAACTGTGACTTCCATTTCTGGATAGTCTTTTGAGTTTATCTATGTAATTCCTTTTGATTTACAATTGTCATTTTGATGATGGGGGGGAGGGACAGAAAGGGAGGGAGGGGAAGAGAGAGAGAGAGAGAGAGAGAGAGAGAGAGAGAGAGAGAGAGAGAGAGAAAGACAGACAGACAGACAGACAGACAGAGACAGCGAGAAGAAAGAAAAGGAAAATCTATTAGAACAAGAAAATAGATCATGGCTGAAATAGAATTTTGAATAATTTTTAAAACCATATGATGGGTCAAGGGTATGATGGACAGGACTCCTTAGGAAGTTCATCCAGTGCAGACACAGGAGGGGCCTGGTCAGAAGAAGCAGTGAAGAAGAGGGATCTCCAAGAGCTGCAAAGTCCTCTTAAACTTGGGATCATTTTTTTTATGCAGGTGGCCCATGGATAGTAGGTACAGGGAAAATTTAAAGCCTTTAGGAATTGCTCTGTGGATCCTCATGGGAAACAGCTGGGGACAGCAGGCTCCCTGGGGCTTTACCTAGCATGAAGAATGTGAGGAGTGAAGAACAAAGAATGAATCATTGAGGAGCCTCATGACCAGAGCAGTCATACCCAGATCTGAGGGGTTCCTATAGACCCAACAAAATAAAAATAGTTAAGAGGAGGCAGCAGCTTCTCATACCCAATAAATTGAAAGGGTGCAATCCGGCAACAGACTGGAAAACCAACTACACCTGGAAGACATTTCTGAGAAATAGGCATTTTCCAAAGCTCCTAAATACTAGCAATAAATCTATTTGCTATAAGTAATTTACAAACATCAACTCTGGAAGTAAACTAAAAATACAAAAACTGAGAAGACACTTAAGCAAGATGAAACTTCAGACTTCGAGCTCACCAAAGACAAGCCCAGGAGTTGGGTGTGGTGGCGCACATGCCTGTAATCCCATAACTATAGTGATGGTAACCTTAATGAAAGACTTTGTTAGTGATTCTAGAGCACATACAGATTAAAAAATAGAGGAACTTGGGGAAATGATGGGAACCATGAATGCCCAACATAAGAGATGCAGCTCAGACTCCTAGTGATCCTCTGTGTCAGACTCTCCAGTGCTAGGATTACAGGCATGTGCCACCGCACCCCATTTCGGTGGCTAACTCCGTGTGGTACAGGCATGGCATGCGGCACTGGGGAGCGAACCTGAGTCCTTGTGCTTGCCAAGCAGGCGCTTAGACCACTAAGCTATCTCCCCATCCCTGGTGTATTGTTTTTAGCAAAATTTTGTGCACATTTCTAATATTAATTAGAATAAATTCTAAGAATAAAATCTTAGAAGGTGAAATTCTGAAACTTGTTGTTTAAAAAATCTTTCAACACAATGGAAGGTGAACTCTCATCAGAAATATAAGGATTCATTGTCGATACTACATTGTTGCCAATTCTGATTGTTATCATTTTGTTAGTAGCAGTGGTTAAGATAATACTTCTGTATTAGAAATACAAAAGTTTGAAAGTTTTTGAACAGGTTCGAGCAAATTTTAATAATCCTCCAATTGCTCTTGGAGGCGCTTCCTCTGCTTCTGACGTGCTTCTCCAGCAGGAGGCTTCTCTTCATTTACACCTTCATTTTCATGAGAGTGCTAGGCGGCGTGCTTTCATGGATATAAATGATGACTTGGAGGGGGTGTAAAGTCACTATTTGGAGTTCAGTTTTATGACAAACAATTGAGGGCCATTAAATAATTTACTCCATGTTTCCATGATAGGATCCCTTGAGGTCACTAAAAATCACATCCACAAAGGCTTCTGGATATATAAAAAGCCTCTTATGATATAGTACAGGTGAAAAAGTGAATACGCTACAATCTGGGAAGGCATGATGACATACACCTGTAGTACTACATACTCAGGAAGCTGAAACGAGAGTATCTCTTTTATGTACTTGCAGTACGACAGATGGAACTTGGAACTTTGCACTTGCCAGGCAGTCGCTTATGCCACTGAGCTATATCCCTACTCCTGAAGCAAGAGTATTGTTGAATCGAGGAATCTGAGACCAGTCTGAGCAACAAAAAGACTCTATCCAAGAAAAGCCAAACCAATTAACAAAAAGAGTTATAATCCCAATTTTGAGATTAAAAATCATTTATTTGATACAAATGATAAGAGTATGTGGCAGACACTAGCAAAGAGTATTTTTTTTTTCCATTTTATGTATTTGGTACAGGGTCTCACTATATAGCTCAGACTTGTAGTGGTACTCTTGTTTTCAGCCTCCCCAGTGCTGGGATTACAGGCAGGTGCCACCACATATGGATTAGGTCACTGGCTCAGTGCACTCCAGAGGTGGGGCCGGCATGGCATGTGGGACCTTGGATCAAACCCTGGTCCCTGCACTTGCCAAAACAGACACTTAGTCCATTGAGCTATCTTTCTGGCCCACAAAGATTATTCCTAATAGATAAAAATCCAGATTTATTTATTTTTATCCTTTTTTGTGTTCAACTCTTCTATCTGAACTTTTTAATACATAGAAAGAAGGTAATTATCATGTGAGTAACCTAGAAATTTCTTATTTGTTTCTGTAGTATCTAGCATACTGTCCCTGTATAATAATGTTATGTCGATGTTTAATGAATGAATGAAAAAAATGAATGATGAAAAGATTGTACTTTCCATAGGCAAAATCACCTCTCTTGGGGCATCTTCTGCTCTTGTGGTTTCCCCAGGCTCTGTATCTGCCAGATCCTCTGTGACTATGAATCCCTCCCATCTTCATGTCCAGACCTCTCCACCTCTAGGCCCCACAGGTGCGCCGACCCCTTCCAGTCTAGCACGCTGGGGAGCCCCAGGTCTCCCAACCCATCTGGTAGTTCCAGGCCCCAGTCTTTTTCCATGGCACCCACCCACTCAGTCTTGGTTCTTCCTTCTTTGATAGGAAACTCTACTGGTGAAAGTTCTTGGCCAAGGGCAATGTGAGAAACCAATCCAGACAGTCAGCAAGGTTGATGCTATTGTGTCACTGATAGCTTATGGCCCTAGTAAAAATTGCTGAATTATTATGGTGGTCATCAGATATGGCTGAAGCCTTTAAAACAACAGCTTATCTTCCCAATGACCACTTCCTCCTCCTTCCCCACTCCAGCCCTGGGTACAACTTCCTTTGCCCTTTTCCACCCACACAATGGAGCCTCGAATCAGCTCCTTACACGTCACTAAACCCGCCCCTCAAGCTCCACCCCTGACAAACATCCATAAAGTCTCAGGCTCCCTGTCTCAGGTCAGAGGATCGGCGCATCTCCCTGCCCTTGGTTCTTTCCCTGGGTTTAGAGTTAATAAAGGCTTTCCCGCCCCCATTTCTGCTTCTCTGCTGTGCCACCGCCGCCATTGCTATTGCCTCTAAAACCTATCAGGGACAATCAGCATTATAGCAAGCCCCACTTCCCTGTGGGTTGGATGCCTTGAAAGGAACTTTAATTTGGGAAAATCACAAAAGGATCTATAGACTGAAAGGATCTCAGGAGCACAGCTACTCTGCCTATTACCACCAGCCTGATGCTATGGCTGGTTCTAACCTGATTCATGAGAAACTATGTTTTATCAGTTCTTAAATCATTTGGCCCATCACATTTGCTTCTCTGGGAACCTGAGGGCAGAAGACACCGTTGTACAATATTCTCTGGCTGAATGGGATTTAGCAGGGCAGTATAGCATATTTCCCCCTATCAGAAACACTTGAGATTACATAAGCATAACCTCGCCCCAGAGGAAATGTGCATTTGAGAGGCAGTGAAACGTACATAATTATAGATGTAAAACACTAAAAATAGGCTCTGTGCCGCACACAGGCAGCCGAGAGCGTGGCACTTGACTGCACCGCTGCCACGTATGGCAATATTAATAGGAACTGTGGCGCCATCCCAGGTGTCCCAGTGGGGCGGTGCAAAATGATTCAGACACGAGAGCCAGAGAGGTTTAAAGTGCTCATGTGCCAGGAAGGCTGCTGCTCCTTTGAGCCTACCAGATCCTGTCCAGCTGATCGTGGTCTTCTCTCAGGGGACAGGAAATAAGTCACCGTATAATACTCGGGAGGTAGAAGTTCTAGTGTTCCACAGCATAGTAGGGCCCCTACGGGTAATAATTTTTTTGTATACTTCAAAATAGCTAGAAGAAGAGATTTTGAATGTTTGCAACAACAACCCAAGAAATGAATATTTGCAATGAGATATGCTAATTAGCCTAGTCTGATCATTACACAGGGTAAACACATATTGAAAGAGCACCCTGCACTCTATAAATATGCATGCTTGTTGTGTGTCATTTTAAAATTTAAAAATTGAAGGGAAGTCATCAAACAATGATTGTTATATTGTTACCTTTCATTATGTTGCTATTCGAACTATTCAGTGTATATAATAGGAATAGCTTGTGCTTAAAAGCGTATGCTATAGTTGTCAAAGGACTTTGATCCCTACTATTATTCAATTCAGCCAGTCTACACCAAGGACTGTTTCAGGTGACCTTTTCTATGTGATGATTTAGAGCAACAGGATGTCTTATTTCATGCACATCTGCAAGTCGGCTGGGTGATTTCTCCCTCTCGGCTGGGCTGGCTGAAGGATCCGCAGGGACTGACACAGAGCAGGGCACAGCAGCTCTTGCCTGGGGGCCCTGTGCTCCTCCAGGGGGCCTTAACTGGCCACCTGTGGGCAGAGTTCCGAGGAGCCAGTGGAAGCTGCACAGCCCCTTCAGGCCTAGAGCTGCATGACCTCAGTTCTGCTGCATCCTAATGGTCAATGCCAGTCACAAGGACAGCTTCTACTTAGGGATGGAGAAGTGGATTCAGCTCTTGTTAGGAAGAGCCACACAATGTTGTAGCCAGACTTATTTTAGGACAGGGGGCTGCAATTGATATTTACTTATCTCATTTAAATTTCATTAGATTCCTGAAAGGAAGATATTGTTACTTGCACTTTACAGATAAAAAAACGAGAACCAGAGAGTGTACACAACTTTCCCAAAGCCACACAGCTAGAGAACTGATCTGAATTCAAGAACAGAATCACAAACCATTTTCTCCCCTTTCACAGCAACAATGTTTTGATTTATTAATGTGTTTGTTCCCTCTTGACTTCCCATTATGGTTGTTGTTACGTATTGGATCTAAAATATGTCCCAGAATACTCAAGTGTTCAGAGGTGAGGTTTGGGAGGTGCTTAGACACTGCGGGCTCTAATTTCATTGATGGATTAACCCACTGATGACTCTATCTGAATGTGCTATGAGGAGGCAGGGCCAGGGTGGAGAGAGTGGGTCCCTGGGGCATAGCCTGGAAGGATATGTCCCACCCAGTGCCTTCCTTTCTCTCTGGGCTTCCCCTGCTGTCTGCTTCTTGGCTGCAGTGAACAGCTTTCTTCTACCGCGCTATCTCTTCTTTGAGCAGAAGGACCATAGACAGAACCTTCAGACATTGCATTAATATGAACCTCTTTTTCTTTTTAGTTGTGTGTGTCAGTGCTTCGTCTTAGCAAAAGAAAACTCAACAACACACATATTAGTGAAAGGCAGAAGAGAACCCTACAGAAAATCACCAGGGCTGCTGCTATGGTTGGTTACCTCAGCATCCCCTGTTTTTCATTTCATCCCAACCCAGTGAGTGAGATGTGTGTTTCTAGCAAGTCCAGATATACCCGTGTGAGAGAAAAAAGAGAGATTTGTGGTGAAGGAAGTGCTCTGTCCAGGGCACAGGCACTGCTGGCTGGTGCTTGCTGCGTACCACACACTGAGCTGCTTGCTTAGCAAAAGCTAAAGCAGTGGACCCTTCTAAACATCACGAAACAGTTGATTTTTTATCTCTCCTTTAAAGATGGAGGAACTGGGACAGGTCAGTCAGCGGAAGCACCAGGATCTCAATCCTGAGCCATTTGGTTCCAGGACTGTTGCTCTTGCCTGTCTCTCACTATCCAGTCTTCTCAACCAAAGAGGTATCTCCGGCCAAGCCCAGAGGAAACCTGGGGCCAGGATCACCTTGAATCTCCATCCTTGGTGCCTTCTGTCCTGGGCCAGCCTCCCGGGCCCCTTGGGGTTTCACTTTTACTTTCTCACTAACAGGTGGTGAATCTCTGCAGGCTTCCGGGTTCTTGGCCTCCCGCCTCCCAGCCCTGAGCTGTGCCTGGGAAGAAAGGAAGAAAGATGCTAAACCCCAGGGCCACAACCTGAGCCCAAGCACCTCCATGCCATGTCACGAAGCAGCAGCTCTCATAGATGGAGAGCTTTGCAGTCACAGAACTTGTGATATGGGGCTGGCAAGCTAACCCAGCTGACTAAGCATCTGATTTGCCAAGGGCAGGGACTAAGGTTCTGATCTCCAGCACTACCAGCCCCTCCCCCGAGCACGCTGAGCCAGCCACTGAGACCACACGGTAGTGCCCACCTGTAATCCCAGCACTGTGGAGGCTGAAAACAGGAGATTCACTACAAGTCTGAGCTGCGTAGTGAGACCCTATATCAAATACATTTTTTTAAAAAAATGCTCAGATCCCTTTCCCTCCAGGGTGGCTGCAGGTTGGGAAGGCAAACCTAACTCAGGTACTGGACATAAGCAGTGACCCTGCCGCAGCTGCAGAAGTCCAAGGTGCTGGGCTCTTCTTCCCGAGAACCCCACAGTCAGACCAACACTTTCTCCTACACCACGCAAGTCCCACACTGCAGAGCCTGGCTGTCAAACACAATATCCAACGAGCCATGAACCACAAAGACCTGAACCCACTTGAGCAATGGATTAGAGGGTGAAGGACTTCCGGTCCAGGGAGGTGGTGTGCTGAGCAGCTGCCCCCACTGTGTCCATTTCCAGGGGTGTCCGCGGCCCATGAGCAGACAGAATGAGTGGCTGGCACGCAGGAGGGGATGGGAAAGGAAACCTCTCCAGACTTTCACCTACTCACTTCTACAGGTCAGTCCTATTTTATTTATTTTAAGCCTAATATTTGTTGGGCCAGGCATGGCGGGAAGTAGTTTGTGTTGTTTTAAATCTATTTTTAGTTTTTTTAAAAAATTGTGGTAAAATACGCATACTATAAAATTTACCATTTTAATTGTTTTTCAGTTCATAGCTCAGCATCATTAAATTCATTCACGTTGTTGCGCAAGCATCCCCACCCTCCATCTGCAGGACTTTATTCATCCTGTAAAACTAAAGCCCTGGCCTCCCTTAGACAGTATCTATCGCCCTTCCCCAGCCTCTCTTGATCCCTATTTTTCTTGTGCCTTTATGAGTTCTACCACTCCAGGTAGCGCACACAAGAAGCTTCGTATCTATGCTCTTGCGGCGGGCGTATCGCGTCTAGCACGATATACATTCATCCACGTCACTGCGCATGTCAGAACTTCCCCACTTCTCAAGACTGAATAACGTTCCACTGTGCATACGGGTATTCCTTGGAGCCTTTCCATTGCCGGCTTTTGTGAACGTTGCTGCTGCTATGCTATTCGGTCATCATAGTAGCAGTGTTAGGAGACGGAGTCATTAAGCGGCATGAATTTCTTTCTCCTGAGACTCAAGTAATTCCCTCCAGGGCAAGCAGTTATAAAAGGCTACCCTCTGTGCCCACCTTTCTTCCGCACACTCTCACTGGCTCTGTTTCCTGCCATGCACTGCAGCCGCAGGCCGACCTCACCCGCCCGAGCGGCGCAGATGCCGGCCCCTCCCCCTCCAGCGCTGTGCATCAGGTGAAGCTTTCTTCTGGATCGGTGATCCAGCTTTGGTATTGTTGCAGCAACAGAAAATGAACTAAGACAACCGCTACCAACGCTGACGTACAGGTTTATGCGAGGTTTTCATCACACTTTCGAACAAGTTTACCAGGTCTATCCAATGGCTGTCTCATTTTGAAAGGATAAAACCTGAGATGGAGGGGAGGTAGAACACTTGTGCAAGGTCACCCCCAGAGCCGAGCAGGGTTGGAACTGACCTACATTTCTGATCGTTAGTCCCCTCTTCTCACCCTCTGAACCCACCCTTCCTTTATATAAGTACCTGAGATTCCAGAAGTAGAGACAATTTATAGAATATACATGAACATACAAGTAAAGAGTAGATACGCAATTTTGTATTTTATGGAAGAGGTAAAAATATGCTCTACTGGAAAATACTGAATTTCAAATATGAAACACCTCCTAGTTCTTCAAGCAGCACAGTATGGATGGGAGAGATCTCTGTTTATCTCGGTAGAGCTGGGGGAGGCCAGACTGGCAAACGCAAAGCAGCAGGTCCACGGTCCCAGAGCAGCGCCAATACCTTGCCTAGGTGTCCCGAGCCAACGTGTTTTGTCCACCCAAACAAGAAAACATCAAAAGAATGAAAGGAAGAAAAATACATTCTGATGAGCAAACCCTGATCCTCAAGTAGAGATGATGTGCAGGGCAGAGCTAAGTGTTTTACAGGCACTGTGTTGGTTAATCCTCATAACAGCTTTTTTTTTTTTTTTTTTTTTTTTTTTTTTAATTGCTTTGCAGAAAAAGAAACAGCCTAGAATGGCAACTGAATTGTTCTGGGGATACCAAACCAGAGAGCTGCAAAGCTGGGATGCAAAGCTTGCATGACTCTTAACCCCTTAATTCTTGTAATTCTGCTTCAGCTGAGGACGGACTATGGTACGGAAAACAGCTGAGACTCTTGGGCTTCCACTTGTGTGGTCTGCCAGCCTAGGGCTACTGGGCTTGCCCCACCACTGATGCTTTTTCTGCCTGCCCCAATACCCCATTTTGTGATTTCTCTTTCCTTCTAGAAAACTGACTGAAGGGATTTTTTTTCTGTAATCTCGATCAGTTTCCAGAAGGAGCAATTCATCCATCCATCCATCCATCCATCCATCCATCCATCCACATGTTCACCATATTTAGTGGGGCCCTAACATGTTTTGGTGACATTTATGTTGCTGGACATATAAATGTGAGTGAGACAGATGCTGACCCTACCCTAAGAATTCTGGTGGGGGCAGACAGACATAGTCATATACTTCTTAGGTGGGGATAAAAGAAGTGCATGGTGGAAAAAAAAGCCTTGGAAAGTGGTAGAGAAGTTGAAGGCAGGTTGGCTACTTTAGATGAAAAGATAAAAGCAGAGAGAGCAAAGAAAGACAAAGGGAAGGCTGCGGGGACGAGACCAGGGAGGGGGGGGAAACAGAGCGCAGCACAGGTATAAAAGCCCTGGGTGGTAAGAGAGGAAGCGGCTGGGAAGGAGCAGCTCAGCCGGCAAGAGGGGAGGGAAAACAGCCTGGTGAAGGGGTGGTGGGAGGTGAGGGACTGCAGAGATGGGCAGAGCCTGCCAGCACCCATGGGGGCAAGAATTCTGGTGTCACAGCAGAGACACCAAGTCCTGGGAGGACTCTGTACAGATTTTGATGGGGAGGGACACAGCTGGAGCCACAGAAAACACCAGTTACTGGCCACACCCCTCTTGAAGGGTGAAACAAACCCTGGTTCACCCAGTTAGTTACCCAGGATGCTCCAAAGAAAGATACATCAGGCAAACAGAAAGAAATGCCCTTTGCCTGTTGGCATTTGAACTGGCATCTTGACGCACACCTCTTTCAGCCTGGTACTTCCCTCTGAGGCTGGTACCTTCAGAGGCTGTTTCTACAGCTGGCAAGTGGTCAGGAGGGAAGCACAAGGGACAGAGGGACAGAGCCTCTGGGGACCTGTGGGAGGAGAAAAAGCAGGTGGCAAGGACAGGGGACATACCCAGGGCTGCTTGCTCTGGAGGCTGTGAGCCTTGTGTCTGCTGGACAGGAGGGCCTGAGTTTACTCGCTCATCCATCAGAGAGTTGAGCTTCCCCAGTAGCCTCTGCTCTGACTTCCTGTGGACCTCTCAAGTCCCCTCCCTTCCAGAATGGGTCTGAATGTGTGGTGTTAGTAGTGCATCAGTCCTGGAAGAGAAATCTCGTTAGTAAGATAAGGTCAGCAGGGACATGGAATAGCACAGCTCAGACTTCAGTAGAGGCAGGCTTGGTCCTTCTATGTGATAGTCACCCCAGGAAGTGGGTGTGTGTTGTTCTTACTCGGATTTGCTAGGGAGGAGCCAGGGTCTGCACAACTCCTACCTGGTGAGTGACCTGGCAGCCTTTGACCTGACTACTGTCACAGAAAATGAGAGGAGAAAAGGACCTTCCACTACCCCAGTACCTGCCAAGGCCAGAGGAGCTAAGAGGAAGGAACAGGACCCGAGGCTCCCCTCTTCCCTAGAGCCTCTCAGCATGGCAGATGGGATTGTCATAAATGGCCACACAATTTCTTTCATCCTGCAGCTTCTCCTTCCCTTGAGGCCTTGCTGCTCCCAGTCAAGAAGCAGAAACACTGTCGCTTCCATTTGTATCTGAGTGGGTCTTTATGAGATACCAGTTAAGCAACACCTGAGTCCAAACAGCCCTAGAAATGGTCAGTGACTTACCCCACAAAATCTAAGGTATAGCCAACAGGGGTGGTGGGGTAGTACATGCGTATATTCCCAGCACTCAGTGAGGGTGAGGTAGGAGGACTGCAAATGTGGGCCCAGCCTGGGAAACTTAGCCCCTTAGTGACATCCTGTGTCAAAATTTAAAAATAAAAAAAAGGCTAAGAATGTAGCTGAGGCCTGAGTTTGAGGCCTGGGTTCAATTCCCAGTACTACAATGAGGAAGAAGAAGGAGGAGGAGGAGGAGGAGGAGGAGGAGGAGGAGGAGGAAGGGAGGGAGGGAGAGGAAGAGAGAAAGAAAAGTGAGAGAGAGAGAAAGAAAGGGTTGAATAGAAAGAATAAGGAATAGGAGGAGAAGGGAAAGAAGAGACATTTATTCAGCTACGGTTCCAGAGACTGAGGCTGGAAGTCCAGCCACATGGTGCCAATATCTAGTAAGGACCTTCTAGTTCCACCCTAATAAAGTGAGGAGTGTCACACCAAGAAACAGAATGAGTACACAGACTTATAATCTTTTGCCTTTATCAACCCACTAATATTGCACCAGGCCTCCCCATCATGATCCTAATGGACAGGCAGACTATCAACCACGCAAGTCGCATCTCCCTTCCACATGCCACAGACTCAAGACTCCTTCCCTTGCACAAGTGTGTTGTAAGGTGAGGCAGACCCGTCTTGCTTTGCCAGGTGCCCAAGGCCCTGAGGCTCCGCCCCAAGGCCCGTATTTCCTGATGAGCCCAGTCTGGCACAGAGGGTTGCCATGTTAGATGGGAGCATGTCTGAAAAATTATTTCATGGATCCTTTCTCAAAAAAAA
>NW_004524749.1:3019565-3034781 GCF_000260255.1 Octodon degus
TTTTCTTTTTTTCAGTTCATGGATCCTAAACATTCTTTACAGAGGATACAAAAAATTCTTGAAGACTCTCAGGGTGAGGTCTAACCAGAGACATGAAACTCTTGCCAGTCTGGCTTTCTAGACCTGAGAGCAAACCAAGGAGGAAAATGGAAAGCAGAAGCAGCGTGGCTGTCCACGGGGCAGCTGCGAACACGAAGCTGGCAGAAGTGACGATCACAGCGGAGCCCAGGGCTCGTCCCCACTAGCATGGGGCCAGATGACACCCTTGCCATGAGCCCAGTTCACTCTGCTCCCCAAAACCCTGCCTGGAGAGGAAGCTGCGGAATCTGCCACTTGGCATCCGCTGGGAGGAAAACGGAGCCAGATTGACGCGTCGTTTCATCAAGGCCCCATTTTCCATTTCAGTCATTAAATAGAATTTTGCTTTAAAATGATTAATAAGTTTGAATTCATATAGCAAGTTATAGATTAACAATTGTGGGTCCCATAGGCAAGAACAAAAGAAACTTCATTATTGCATTTCATTCATCAAACCTCTAATAAGAATGTCATTACTTATATGCCTTTGCCTTCCAACCCTGAACAATAGGCCACTTCCTAGGACTTTGTGTGACCTAACAACTACCCCAAAAATGAATATGTTCACCTGCAAGGAAAAATATTACCCTGGATTTACAATGGCCCACTGAGCCATGAAAAGGAACGCTCAGAAATGTCCGTCTGGACCTGTAGTGACCTGGCTGGGCAGCCTTAGCAGAAAAAGGGCAACTGAGAGGTCCTGGCTTACACCGCCCCTCAAGAAAAATATCCAAATGAAGCTCTTGGAAGTTATATGCCTGTAGTTACTCCAAAAACAACACCCCAAAATAGATGAACCAATGGGTCAGGAAGCAATTTTCCTTGGAGGATAATGCCTGCTGCAGTACGCCAGCTGTGTGAGTGATTTACACGCTGGCCCCACAGGTATTATGGGCGGCCCTCCCAGAGATGTGGCCCTGCTTGTCTGGGCCTTGTGTGCGTCCCACCAATCTGAGGCTGGCTCTGCCATTGATGGCATTTTTATGCAGACTGTGGTCTCTTTCACTGCGCTGTTGTGTTTTCTCCAAACTTCCCCCAGCAGCACACCTTATATGTCTCCAAGGCTCACTCAGTTCCTTCCTCTCAGCCTGAGACATTTTCCATCTCACTCAGCATTTCCAGCAGCCAGGGCCCAGACCAGCTGCAGCACTAACCTTCAGTGAGCCCGGCTCAGCATCTACTCTTGGAGGGCTGCTCCATAGCCTGCCTGTGGGCCTTTCTTTGGAGATACATTCATGGGGCCTGCGTGTAAATGTGAGGAGGCAGCAGCCTGGCATCTCCAGGGAGGGAAGGCGTTGCAATTTGTACCTAGATGTCCTGCACCAAAGCCTCGTGCACTCATAGGTGGGCTTTTCAGAGCTGATGGGATTTAGAGTGTGTGGCTGGGATTAGGGGGGCCCCTGCCATGGACGTGGGGGGCACTAATCAGCAGACCTACAGTGGGGATGCAAAGGGACAGAGAGAAGCTGCTGCAGGTGCTGCTGCTCACTGCTTGCTCCTTGCTGTGTGTGGACTCCTGCCAGTCACGCCAATGAACTGCTTGTCCTCTTTGATGTGCTTTTGTCATGCCAGCCTGGACTGAAACAACCATGGACTGAGACCTCTGCAATATATGAGCCAAAATAAGCCTCTCCTCCTTTAAACTGTGGGTGTCAGGTGTTTTGTCTCAGCAAGAGGGAACGCAAGTAAAACAGAAGGGTTCGCACAGCTCCTGCTGTCCTCCCACAAGCCCCTCTGTGCCAAGGGCTGTGCTCAGTGGGCAATCTACACCGTTTGAGCAAGGCTACTGGGCCAAGTGGTCAAATACAAAACAGACTCAAAGCCTTCAATCACCATGGAAGATTGTTGGGAGTGCACTAAAGAGACTCACAAGGTAAGCTGCCCACTGTCATCTTCAGAACAGAAGCCAGAAGAGGTGCACCTCCCGAGTCTTCCGTGAACCCTAGGAACTCTGCTTCACCTCCTCCAGTTTCCTCACCTCCCTTGTCAGCTCTATGAAGAGAGGCTAAAAGTTGTTCTGCAGGAGCAGAGTCTACATTTTCCAGGCCCTGGTGGAATAAGGTGGCAGAAAGGAAGAACAAGGGCTGAGAGTCCTGTGGCCTTGAGTTGAGTCCTTCTTCTCCCCCATGTGGGCTGGTCTTGGTCCTAAGACTTAGCTTTTCCAGGGGGTCCTAAGGGCATTTGTCTCACAGGGTGCTTGTGAGAACAGAGTGCAGAGGAACTGTAAATTTCCTTATGGTGGTTTTGTTGAAGTTTCAGAAATTCACATGTAGGTAAAGAAGAGGGCACTAGGTTAGTGGGAATTACTGTGAGGCTGTAAGACTCTGGGGCATCCATAAATAAGAACTGATCTCTTGGGGCTTGAATGGTCCTAAAGCTGGTACTTGCAGGAGGAGGCTTTCAGTTTAAGGAAGAGGTCCCTGGCCCCTCTGATCCATTCCAGCTCTACATCATTAATCAGCCTCTGCCTACCCCACCATGGCCATTTTCTGTAGCAAGCTGCCTCTCCTCCCGCCCTTTGTCAACCCTTCTGCTTTAAGGCCCACAGCTACCTGTCCACACTTCCTCATGGTTCCTGGTACCCAGAAGACAGAGGAATCTGATTGGTTAAGCCCATCAGCCAATGGGTGGCTGTCTTTCTGTCAGGTGTCCAACCTGAAGCTTTTGCTGAAAGGGGGAGGGAGGCTGGAGAAGGGTGACATGACCTGTAGGTGATTGCTGAAAAGGGGGAGGTTGCCCTGGCAGACTACCTACACAAAGGCTACTTTGTTATGTTTGTTTAAGTTTTTAACTACTGATCCTTATCTCTGAAATAGGCTATTGTCTATTGATCACGAGTTGCTCTTTGTCCCTGGCTCTCACACTGCAAACTTCTTGAGGTGGGAAACAAATTTCAGACATTGTCAGGCTTTACCCCAGTGACCCTCCTTTCCAAAGCTTCTCTGAAGAGTTCCATCTCTCCCCCATGGCCTCCTTTGCCAGGACCTCTCTTTGTTCTTGGGTGGCCTCTGAGGACTGCTCAGACCTAAGGCACCATGGCTCCTTGCCTTCCCCCACTCACAAGAGTCTTCTCCTCACATCCAGCATCCCTGGAGTGGAAGCTGTCCTCTCGCTCCTCCCCAGTGCTAAGTTACTAGAGAAGCCTTCTGCGCACCTCTCTACTTTGGTGCTGGCCTTTCTCAGTTGGAACACCTACTGTGTGGCCAATAGCCCAAACCCGAATTTTTAGCCATTGGAACAGTGTGGTATTGGCCACCGCATTTCTGATCTTGCCCTTGGGTTAACAACTTTATTATTTGACAAAAATGAACCCCACTCTATTTGCTGTGGTGACTTTGTGATATGTAATTAACTAGACTGAACTACATGCCCCAGAATTCTCTTCTCCATAGGTTTTGAATAATAAGAAAGAACGCCAATGAGGATGAGATTTAGAATGCCCTGGAATGGAGGCAGCAGCTGTTTTATGGCTCTTGGGAATCTGTTGACCCATCTTGTTAGCTAGAGGTAGCAGCTGGGTCTGCAGCCCTTAACCTCCCCTGGGGTTTCCTCTCACACCTTGGGCTCCAATACAAGTCCCAAGCTCCTGTGGGACACTATGGCTCTAAGATCAGAGACAGCTGGAAGTGACGCAGGTCCTGATCCCGGGCTCTGGCTTATGCTGGGCGGTCCAGCCTAGCTTTGCTCTCCCAGTTGGCATTCACCTTCTTTCCCTTCCCAACTGTGATCTGTGAGCTTAGGTCAGCATCTGCCAGAAAAGCAGTGCCAAGGATGTTTGGCCAGCTGCCATGGGAAGGTCACAAGCCTACACACACAGGCGTCCTGGTGGGTTTCCCTTCTCTCTCTGCACTCTGGTCTACTAACAGCTACCTGCCACCACACTTGGATCCTGGACTCTACTCGCTTTCCTTCCTTCTACCTACTGGATGGATTTCTTATACTTAAATTCACAAGAATTTTAACTTCAGCAAAATGACTCCTTTCAAAGCCATTGATAAATTGACCAACTAAAATGATCAGATCCATATTTTTACTGAAAAGGGGGACAAGGAATATTTCTGCTTCAAGCTGACTTTGCTGGAGAAACAGCAACTTTCAGATATATTTAGAAAATTAGCAGGCCTAAGTGCCCACCTTCCTGCAGAAGGCTGGAAGGAAACCGCTACACTGGGGACACGGGGCAATGAAATCTTCCCTCTGCTTTCATTTGAGTGCCTTGCAGCACTCAGGAGAGAAAGACAGGCAAGGAGGAGCCTCCTCGATTGACAGCAGAGGAGACTGAGGCTTTGGGCCACTGAGTGATGTGCAACAACCTACAAATCAGAGCTTGCAAATTTGGGGCCTGAGGGCCTAGCATAGCCCCTCAGTTCAACCTTATTTGGCACCACAGAAATTTGGTCTGCTTTTGTATTTATTGTGAGCTTCTAATCTTTAAAAATCAGATAACTAGTTTCTTCACCAACAATGAAGTACTGGAAGTGAACAGTAAGTGTCACAGGCACACCCATCTCCACATATCTGGAAAACATTTACATTTTCTGTTCACTCATCTCCAGAAAAGTAGCCCTGGCTTCTTTGAAGGAAAACAGCTGTGCCAAATGAAGACCTAGCTATCTGGATTCCACCCCGACATCAGTGAAAGAGCTAAATGATCCACACAGCCCCGGGAATGGCTAACAGAGGGGCACTGGGCCCAGGACTAGGAGTGGGACCCACTGTCCTGCTCCTCGCAGAACTAACTCAGGACTTGTGACAGTGCAAGGGAGGCTGGAATGGGTTGGTCACCCCTACTGGAAGACTTCTCTTGATAGAAAGATGAAAGAAAACCCAAGGTCAGTCACTCAAAGGGAACTTGAGAGTGGAAAAGTTTTACTGTGGAGTGAAACCCTTTCTACTGGAGCTAAAGGAACAAATCTGGAACTGTCACTCATCTTACAGCACCCTGTGCTGTCGTGAAGGAGCTGGCTGGCCGTCGGTGAGTCCCAGCGCTGCTGTTAAACTGGCTGGGTGGCCAGGAGGAAATCTTTCCCTTCCTGTGCCCCTACTTCCCTTCCATAAAAGGGTACCTTGGACTCAGGGACCGTGGTTCCCCTCCCCAGTTACAGCAATCTGGTGCACACCATGCAGTGTTAAACTCCCTTTTAGAGCCATTCAGCTTCACTCAGTAACCACATGAAAACTCAGCAACTTTGTTCAGTAAAACTCTGCAGTATCAATAACAGCTACTTATTCTGTGTTTGCCCAGGTTGGGCTGGAGGTGGCTTAAATGCATTACTTCATGGAGTCCTCACAATAGCCATTCATCTACAGATGAGGAAACTGAGCCACTGGTCCAGTTACTCAGATGGAAGTTCTGAAGCTTGGATTCAAACTCATGCGGTCCAGCGCCAGTGTCTGTGCACCAGGCCACCACTCTGCCTTGCTGCCTCCCTTCACGTAGGCCTTGCTTGTGTGTTTGGGGTTTTATCAGCTGATTGCTGAAGGGGTGCAGTCTGCTATGCTGGAGTATCACATAGTGGTTAACAGTTAGGCCTTTATGTCCAACACCTGGGTTTATGTTTGGTCTGCTACATCACAGAAGTTCTTCAAACATTAACTTATTCACCTTTAAAATAGGCTAATAATTGTAACAGCATATAAGGGCACCGTGGAGCTCAGTAAGAGGCTGCCTATAAGATATGCCAGCTCCCAGATGTGCAGTATGCATCTGTGTGCCACCTAATGACATGGTCTGGAGTGTTCAGGCTCAACACTGCACCATTTGCAACCACACCAACCTAGAGAGAGCCTCAGTGCACATGGACAATAGACAGATAAAGCACTATGGAGGCTTCACACGTGACAAAGGACTACAGGTAATGATGAGACCAGGGCAGCCACCAGGGGAGCTTCAGGTGGAGGGAGGGAGGGAGGGAGGGAGGAAGCCAGACGTGGAAGATGCACTCACCATGAGGCTCAGTAGGAACTGTTCTGAGGGACTGGGATATAGCTTAGTGCTAGAGGGCTTGCGTAGCATGTGCAAGGCCATGTGTGTCTTCTATCCCCAGCACCAAAAACGAATCAAAATGGAACAAAGCTCTCCAAAAAACTGCTGCTCTCTTTCTCTTTTCCTTGCCTTTCAAAGTGCCTGGGACAGAGTAGAACAAGTATGCAACAGGTAATTGCTTGATCTGTGACTGAGTCTTGTTGGATACTGGCTGGCTATTCTCTGAGTGGCTGAGCCTTCTAAATAACTAGGTAAAGGAATAAACAAAAGCCTGCTCTTATCCACATGTGGCAGATGCTGCCTGTTCAGCAGTCAGGACGTGGTTCCTGTAGGTTCTGCTTCCCTCCCTTGGGAGCCTGGGGTCTCCCCAACAGCATGTTCTGCCTCCCAGCCCACTGGTTCAGTTGCCCTTGGCAATGAGATCTGAGGAAATCATGTGTCCCTGTGTCAGCTCATGGCCTGCTTTCTTCACCTGTTGGGAAGGATGCAGAGGCGAGAATGACTGTGCCTTCCCTCTGCCCCTTCCTCTCCTGGCAAGAGTCCTGGTTCTTCCCTTGAATAGCCCTCATTACTCTGAGTAGAGGCCAGGTCTGCAGTGAAGAATGCAGCTTGGAGAAAGCACCCCATGGTAGCATATTGAGCTCTGGCATAAGAAAGTGACATGTTCAAGTCGTCCTTCTGCCAAGGTGTCTCCCAGTGGCCCCCACACCTAACCATTTTCACACCTTCGTGATGGAACTGGATGGTCAGGATGCTGAAGAGACCAGGGAAGGAAGCACCTAAGGCAGCTTCCTGACCCCTAACCCAAGGTTCCCCTGTCCTGACCACCGGTACCCCAGCTGGGACATTTGGCTAAGCAGAGGAGAAGAACACTGGCTTGATGTTTCTGCATTGCATGCTCCCAGGGCTAAGCCCACAGGAACTTCCTTTTGTTTCCCTGTCATTTTACAGCATTAGCCAACAAACAGTTATCCAGGGCTTCAATCACACCAATCACTGGGCAGAATGCTGGAGGTGCCCCATTCCTGTCTTGGGGCTGATGGTCCATCAGTGTGTTCAGTTCATAGGGTAGATCAGCTACATTCACAGAAAGTGAATAATAACAGTTCTAACATGACCCTCTCTCTTGAAGTCCAAATTGATAGGGAATGTGGCGGTAGGTGGCTTTGCTACAGGACCAAGAAGCAGGGTTCCGGATCCTTCCACTCTGCTGTGTCAGTCCTCTGTTTATTGTTACCCACATGGTCAAAGCTGAAAACAGGACATGTAAAAGGTAAGAGGCATCCTCCAAGGACCTGACCTGAGAGGTTTGTATACCACTTTTACTTGCATCCTATTGGTCTTTCTTAATCATATGATCACATATAACTGCAAAGGAAGTTGGGAAATGTAGTCTCCAACAGGATGGTACTCTACACAGATAAAACTTGGGAGTTTTATTACTTAAAAACAAAAAAGAAGTGCAGATTTGGAGAGTAGTTTCTGACATATGAAGAGAGATAACAATAAATAAATGATTTTATTGCATAAGTCAGATGATTAGGGAAGACCTCAGAAACAACATTTCTGCAGAAATTTGAGTGAATTAAGGTCCATATGCTACCAAAAGAAAGAGAGATTTGGCAGATGGAGCAAAACATAAAAGGTTCTAGGAGGAGAGACAAGAAGGAGCTTGGCATATTTAGGAATATCAGATCCAGGAATGATTGCATATAACTGCAGTCCCAGCTACTCAGGAGGCTGAAGCAAGAACGTTATTGAGCCCAGGAGTTCAGGGCTAGCCTAGGGAATACAAAAATTCCATGTCTAAAAATAAGGTCAACTTAAAATAAATTTTTTAAAAATTCTTTTTATTTATTTATTTGGTAAAGAGTCTTGCGATGCAGCTTGGACTTGTAGCGATCCTCCTGTCTCAGCCTCCCAAGCACTGGGATTATAGGCATGCGCCATCACACCCAGTTTCAGTAACTGGCATGACATGAGGTACCAGGGATCAAATCTGGGTTCTTGAGCTTGCCAGGCAGGCACTTAGACCACCAACTATCTCCCCACCCCTACAATAAAATGTTAAAAGAATCTCATTTCATAAACAATCACAAAGGGCCAGGCAGATCACACAAAGGGCATTTACTGGGCTTTATTTTGAGAATAAAAGATGAGGAAGGATAGGATTTATGGGTTAGGGGTAGAGGCAGAAAGTAGGCAAGAGGCTGTACACTTGTCAGGCAAAAGAAGAGGTACCTCAGTGCGGTTTGCTCACAGTCAGGTATTGAGAGCACAAGGCCTCCAGCCCCAAGGGATAAAGTGGAGAGCCTTAAAGATGTGTGTGCACACACACAGCTTCCGAAGAGCCCGGCCTGGCGAGACGCAGCAGCAGGAAGCCATTCTGAGAGCTTGCCCGATCTATTCTTGCTGAGAATGTTTCCCAATATAATTTACAAAATTTCAGTTGGAAATGCATTAGCAGCTGAGCGGTGAGGAACTTCTATGGGGTAAATAGGAAAACTAAATTAAAACCCCAGCTTCAAACGCGATCGAATGGTGTGTGCAGCCCCTGCAGTCTTCTCTAACCTTTTCAAGTCCAAAGAGCTCTTTTGTTTTACCCAGTTTATGGGTTGCCTTTCATTTGATTTGGTTTCAGAAAGTTTTTATGGAATCCACTCAGACGAGCCGGTGTGCATGTCCTTCCATACACCTCCATCCTAAAAGGATTTCCAGAGGAGAGAGAGGGTATGCATTTCAAACACGCAGAGAGCATAAAATAGAGAGATCAAGAGCAAGAATAAGAGAAACCGACAGGCACGGAGGCCAAGGAGGCTCATAGAGACATGCAGAGAGCAAGATGGAGGCTCTCCTCCTGCGGCTCCTTCCACAGCGCATCACCAGTGGGGGTGAAGCTCAGAAGCAGGCGTGAGGCCGTGGGCTCCCTGCGCAGTCCTGCAAAACAAGCAAACATTATAATCACGACACTGATTCCTTCAAGTTGCATCAGTCCTTTTTTAGTCTTGTTTCAATTTGACTTTGTGATGGACAATTTGTAAATATCCACAAGGCCACCCACCCCTTTCTTGTGGGCACTTGTGCGATGTTATGAGACCCCCTTGTCTTCTTTCACGTGATGTCTTCTTAAGCCTTGTTCTCTTCTATCTTCTCCCCTTTCTTTCTAGGATTGCTGTGCTTTGCTTCCAACTTCACCACTGGCAGCAGGCTCTGGTCTATTCTGGAGTGCTATATGGCAGAGTTACTTCTGTCACTTTAGAAAAAAACCCCAAATGACACGGTGTAAAGGCACAGCTCTGTCTCCATCCTCTCTGAAGAACAGAAGGCATCTGTGGCACAGACACAGAGCCCCTGGCTGAGGAGAAGGTCTCAGGCTATTGCCAGCCCAGAAGCAGCACCCACTTCCTACCCAGCGTGGGTCTTGCCTCTCGCAGAATCAAGTTGACAATCCCTGCAGCATCTATTCTATGTCTTCCAGGGGCGAGGGACCGAAGACAAGGTCCCGCCATCACCCTGGCAGGCAGGTTACAGTAATCAAGCAAACAGATTGGTGCTTCAAAAAAAAAGTAATGTAGGAAGGTGAGTGTGTTTTGTTGGCAGCTTCCTTGGGAAAGTAGCAGGGACTGACATTTGGAGGAGAGACACTCCAGCAGAGACTTAGGTAATGTGGCACTGCAGACCAGCTTGGTGCATTCCAGGTGGGGATGAGTTGACATCTTCAAGAAAAGAAGGAAATGTCTTCAGGTGCTTTGACTGCATTTGCAGATTTAGATTGTTAAGAAAAAAATTTAAGAAGTCCCCATGCATATACTAATGTGCACTGTTACCTACATGACTATAGATACTGTAGTGGTTAAATAATATGTCTTCACCAATGAATCACTCAGTGATGAACAGAAAGTCCTAGACTCTGTAGCCTGGACCCAGATGCAACTTTCCACCTGGAGCTTCTTGTCCCATCCCAGCAAGGATTTTGTTCAAGCAGTTTCCCCACTGACCCCTGAGCTTTGCCCAAACCCTACACAGCTAAAGCAGAAAAAGGCAGGTCTGCATGCTGCAGCACCAAGCACAATGCTGGAGGACACCTGGAGATAGGCGTTCTCCTGTACAGAGTGGAGTCAGAAAGGAAACAAACAACCTTAAACCTTCAGCTGTGAAGAAGAGACATCAGTGGAACTTCAGACGTGCTGTGGTTAGTTCTCAGTACTGTACTCTGCGGTGTGCACAGAGGAATTGAGGATTCTCTGCAGTGAGTGTTAAATTTGGAAGTGGCTGCTACCACCAAAGCCAGATTGGATCACAAAAGTATGTTGGTGCTGCAAAATGTGATCTATGAAACACGAAAGAAATGTGTACAGAACGGAAGTTCTGCAGTCACGCATGGATGATTTCCAAAGAGCAGAGATTAGCAATTAATGCAGAACTTTCACTGTGTGTATATCCTACGTGTGTGAGTGTGAGTGTGTGTGTGAGAGAGTGTGTCTTGTTTGACAAGGTTACTTGCCAGGGTGTTCTAAACATCAGCCTTGCTTTATAGGAAGAGCTACAACCAATGCAGTAAGTGAATAAAAAGAAACGGTGATTATAAATCTGATATTCTCATTGATTATATTAAAAAATTATACCTTCTACAAGCCTGAGAGGGAGAGAGAAGAGGAGAAGGGAAGAGAGGAGAGAGAGAGAGAGAGAGAGAGAGAGAGAGAGAGAGAGAGAGAGAGAGAGAGAGAGAGAGAGAGAGAGACCTAAACAGAGTCAGAAGTGAAACAGCAATGTGGGAAACAGCATCACATAATAGACAAAGGGCTAATTTTTATGATTTACAAAGAGCCCTTACAAATCAATAAGGAAAAGACAAACAGCCCAACAGATACATGAGCAAAGTACAAGAACATGCAGATATTGGAGAAAAGCAACACATTTGGCCAGTGACATAGGAAAAGAAGCCCCATTTTACTCATAATTAACAATATGAAAATTAAACATTGTTATCTTTTTATTTAACAGATCAACAAAGTTTTAAAATCGGTCTTAATTTGGAGCCCCAGAAGGAGTCCTTGAGATATATTTTAAATAAGTAGTTGAGAAATCCTAGGAAATGACATAAAGGGGCAGGAGGAAAGAGGAAGGGGAGGGGAGGGAATGGAGGGGAGGGAAGAGAAGGGGAGGGAAGGGTCCTAAATAAAGTCAGAAGCACAACAACAATATGGGAAACAACATCACATCCACAAGTTCTGTGCTGTTTGGGGCCTCATCTGTCTTGTTCCCTGTGGCATCCACAGTGCCTAGAGCATTTGTTGGATCATAAAAAATGATCATTAAACATTAATGAATGAATAAAAGTGAAAAGAGCAAGTTGGACAGGGTGGCACTGGCCAGTAATTCCAGTATATCTGGAAGCCTGAGGTAAGAGAATTTCATGTTTAAACTCAACCCAGACACTTAGCAACTTAGCAAGACCCTGTCTCAAAGTAAAGGGGGGAAAAAAAGAAAAAGAAAAGGAAGGGTTTCTCAGCTTTGACACAGTTGTACACCCTTAAAAGATCTGTAGAGCAATCCTGAAACTTTTGTCCTCCTGTGTTTGTCCCCATCTTCTGGCTTTTGATCAGTCTCCAGAGCCACAGGTGATGGGGTGGAAGTCTCTGCAGGTACCAGGTCCTGCACCAGGCCCTGTACCATCACACACCCTTTGCCTGAAGCCTTAGGCACCGCCACCTGAGTGGAATTTGCCAGCTTTGCCATGTGAGGCTGGGTAGGTGACATAATACATGTGGGGATTCCTTTGCAGCCCTTCTTGGGAAGTGTATATTTTTCCAATTCTTAAGAAATTAGTCAAGAAGTTGAGAAAAATGAGAGGAAAAAGGTGAGAATTTTCTAGTGGGTATTAAAGCTTTGCAATCAGCTTGTAGCCATTGCTCGTTGGAGGGGATCGACTGATGTCAATTGAAAGCAAGAACAGGAAATGTTGATGCATGAAGTCTGAGGTTAAGAACATTTTTGGGAACCAGGACAGAGCACGGAGCATAATCCCCTAGTCAGTCTTTCTTACAGTCCTGTGCTGCTGGCCCCGATTGCTCTCATGGTGAGCTATTCTTGCACAATAAGCAAGTAGTATGCATTGATGTGCATAGAAAGCTTTGTAAAGTTCCATGCGTGGGCCTCCAAGAAGTAACAAAGTTGGAAGCAAAACAGTTAATCACTTATCTTCTTGATTATGTGTGGTACTTCAACGTTGCTGGGAGACTTAAATGTTACTTTATTGAAATATTACCCAATAATGTTCATTGGCATTTTCCAGTGTCTGAATATTTTCTAGAAGCAAATATTTTACGGCATCTTTGTGAAGCTCTATAAACACTATAAATTCACTATTTTTATTTATCCAACAATGTTTTTTAGATATCCAGAAGAATTCCTAAGGAAAAGAGTATAAAGAATGTTAGGAGTATTTTAAAACTAACATAATTTGTTGAATTACAGTTTCTCATTCCCAGGCCCCAAAGACTAATTATCGGTGGGGAATTTGGAAATCCAACTTTGCTGTCACAGAGCATTCTCAGCTTCTGGGTTGGAAGAGCTTTGCTACTCAGTGTGTGAATGGTGAAGTATTGGGAGGCAGAATCTGAAAACAAGCCAGTCACCATAAATATTCTCTATTACTGACCAACTGGGGAGCAAGTAGCCAGCAGCAGCTGTGACAGGTGTCTGCTGACAGAGGACTCAGTAGCGGTGACAATGGTGTTGACAACATGCATGTGCATGTGGGCATATGTATGCATGTTTGTATTTGCCATATAGTCCACAAACCCTGGCTTCTCTGTTTTGCAAACTTCCTATCTGTAATATAAAGATGAGGAAGTCCTTGATTTCTCTCAAGCATTATATTCAGTGAAACCTGAGCCTAGAAAAATTCTGAAGTGCTTCCTAAACTAACAGCAGTGTTAGCAGTGTGCATAATGTGGTTATGAACACAGTTTGCATGTTAAATCATCTCAGTGTCACCACTCCACATTCCTATATGACAGGTGAAGAAGCTGGAGTGGTCCCAAAGAGTTTGAATAGTGCACCCAGAATGGCATCAGATCAGTCTGGTTCCAGAAGCTGAGGCTTGGGTGGTAGCAGAAAGCCACATTCTGTCTGTACAGCCTTTCTCTTCTTTGTCCCCACACTGAGATGCCCAGGATTCAGCCAGAAAACTGGGCAATGTCCTTCACGACTTTCAAGATCTTTTCCAGTTTAGGTCTAACTGAAAACCCCTTTATACCACTGTCTATTCTGGTAGTTTGCCACTATCTGTAAATCCACAGGGGTGTTTAGAGCATCCTGCAGGAGACCAACAGCCCTCTAGGACAGAAGAGGCAGGGATCCTTGGCTTGGTATTTGTGGCGCACAGAGATCAGCCTGAGGTCTAACTCCAATTAAATGGCAGAGACAGCCCTAGAAATTAAGTCCCTCAAGTGCTGGCTCAGGTTTTTCTAAGGCAGATGAAAGCACATTGTCAAATGTGAACACTATACAAATATTCAATATTTTTTTTTACGTGTATCTTCCAGTCTTGTAGAAAGTAGGTGTTCAATAAAGTCCTACTAAGTTGATTATATCTGCTTTATGATTGTAGAATTAAAGTCAGGAAAGGACAATAGGAAACCTCATATATTATGATTCTGTTTACCTTTCCATTGTTGCTCATTTCTTTCAAGTATGTCCTCTACTGCCCTTAGATTAACACACACACACACACACACACACACACACACACACACACGCATAAAACAAGTAGGCATTTGCTAATTACTCTTCAGCTGACCATGAGGATTAGAGGCCCAGAAGTACAATGCATATGATGGCTCCCACATTGTGAGCCCAATCTGCGGCATAGCATAGAAGCCCCGCTCTCCCGTATTCACAGTACTGCTTCCCAGGGCCATTGACGTCTCCCCTGGGTCCCTCGTGCTGCTCACTGAGCACCTTTAAAATCTGCAATTTGCTGTGACCCAGACACTCCAGTTATAACAACACCCGAATATTTGGCTACAGATCTCACTCATTACAACACTATTTGCAAAAGCAAAAAAATTAGGACCAGCCTAAAAATTCTGCAACAGGGAACTGGCTCAGTATCTTGGGTTAAATATAGTGCATGGACTATTCCTTAGCTATTGGAAGGTTTTGTGCATGTCAAATACTTTAAGGGAATGAGATAATGTTCACAATATATTTTTTAAGAGGGAAAAAGGGTGTAATAAGAGCTGAGGGTATAGCGCAACAGTAGAGCATGTGTGTAGCATATGCATGATCCTGGGTTCAATCCCTAACATGCTTCCTCCAAAATCAAATATAATAAGGAGAACTATGTGAGCACAGATATATTTTAATTAAGTATACTGTATAGTATATATAATGTATAATGAGATTGAAAGCATTATATTAAAAATTTAACAGCCATTATTTTCAATGAGATTGCAGATGGTTTTATTGTTTATCATTATGCATAGATTAATTTTTATAAAAAGCATGTTTACTTGTATGATGAAAATAACAAAATTCTGTCAAAGTGATGTTATGCAAGAATACTTCTTTGTCCTAAAAATTCTGCAACAGGGATGTTTATGTTATAGTTTGAATAATAACCCTAACAAGTACAGATTGTATTTACTGAACACTTTTATGTGCAGCCACTCTCCTAAATGCTTGTGCAACTCACTTGCTTCCACCCTTACAAACATTATGTGAGCGAGGCAACCTTGGTGTCTTTTTACAGATATGGAATGTGAGGTTCTGAGAGGTTGAGATTGAAACCACCACAAACAACATTTGTATATGTGTGAAAGCAGGTATAACCACCTCAGTGGCACGTGTGCGAAAGTGCACATGCCTGCATGTGCATGGGCTCATGGATATTCACACAGTCATTTTCTTCTCTGTGTGTGGTGGGATAATGACCTGGGTTTTTTTTTTCTTGGATTTACTGATATTTTTATTTTTCTAAAATGAGAACATAGATTGACTCTTTTACTTTTTAAAAAGGCAAACATATCTTAAGATTGGAGGGCTGGAGAGATGGCTCAGTGGTCTAAAGCACGTACTTAGAACAAGCTTAGCAAAGCATCAGGGACCGCGGTTCGATCCCCCAGCACCACATGCCAGCCAGCCCC
>NW_004524749.1:3034881-3040928 GCF_000260255.1 Octodon degus
CCCCCTGGTGGGCTGAGCTGGCCACACACACACACCACTCTCTCTCTCTCTCTCTCTCTCTCTCTCTCTCTCTCTCTCTCTCTCTAATAAATAAATAAAATTTAAAAAAAAGATTGGAAAAGAAAGTTTACAGAGAATCCATCTCTCTAAAGATCTGCTAAAAACAAAGGTGGGTTTATTCTAGAGGAGGAAGGCTCAAAGGAGGTAGTGTCCTCGGTCCTGGAAGACACTCCCTGCCAATCCCCTGCAGCAGCCTGCATCTTTCTTTCTTTGTTTTGCTTTCGAGCTGCAGTCTCACTGTGTACTTTAGGCTAGCTTTGAATTCACTAAGTAGCTCAGGCTGGCCTTGAGCCTGAAGCCGTTCCCCCACCTAAGCCTTCTCTTGAAGTTCGAGGTTTCCTATGGCCCCTGCGTAAAGGAATTGCAGCTGTGTGTCACTGCGCTGGCTCAGCCTGCATCATTCTTGTCTTTCTCTGATTCCCTCCCAAAACACCATTCTGTTTCCTGGCCTTGTGCTCAGTGGAACTGGATGTGGAGGCCCAGCTGCCCTGTGTGGGGGCTGAGGGGAGCCTGCTGCAGCCTCTCACTACCCCTTCAGGATCCTTGATGGCCAAGAGGCCTTGGAACAGACAGACTCCTGTGGGAATCGTAACTCTGCCCAGAGTGACATCACAGGTAAATGACTTCACTGTGCCCCAGTTTGCCTTCTGTAAAACGTGCGTGCTATGATGACTATCTTATATCCTCAGAGGGCTGATATAACTAAGAAATGCATGCCAAGAACTCAGCACAGTTCCTGGCTCATAGTAAGTGCTCTATAAAATATTACTATTCATATGATCATGGTTATGATTATCACTGTGATTATAGCATCGTGACATATTAAGGATAATTATATCAACATTTTCTGCTCCTCCCTTCCGTTGGCTCCCTACTCTGGCTTGACCTCCTCAAATCCTGATACTTTTCCTCTCCCAGCATCAAAGTCTTCTCTTGTTTCTCCCAGACTGTAATCAGAGTCTCACCGTCAAACTCAGTGAGTGACATTAATTACTATGAATATAATGAGGTAATAATGGTTCCATGTTTGCTTTTAGCAAAGATCTTTGGTGCTTTAATCCCCTAACCTGAGTAAGGGTGGGAACACAGGCTCCATAAGAGGATGACCAGGACCTGGATCCTGAGAGAATCAGGATCCCAGAGGGGAGAGTGAGTGTTCAGCCTCAGGAACACTTCCTTTGGCCTTCTCATCCCTTCTCTTGAAGTGCTAGGTTTCTATGTCCCCTGCAGTGTCTTGAAACATTTGCTTGCAGTGTGTCAGGACAAAAGCACATGGAGGTCTTGGAGCCACTCACGGCACACAGCCTCTCTGTTATGGCCACAACCTCGCCGTGTACAACACTGCCTTCATTTAGGATCAGAAAGGGCCTCTGAACCAACGTCTACCCAGCCATACAAATGGGCTGAGGAATCAGTAGGGCCTAGCATGTATTTTGGGAAGACGTGGCAGTGCCAGACATTCGGAAGAGTACGGATTTAGTAGTTGGGAAAAGCAGAACAAAAAATAGGCTGCTCTTAGTCATTGCTGCAAACTTGGGACCTCAAGCCATAAAGGCATTGTTCGGCCCGTCAGGATGACTAACTGGGACATGAAAGCCAGGAGACAGTCCATTTTCAGCACCCCAGTCTCAGTGCTCAAACACGATCCTCTGATGGGTGCATTTATGATTTCATCTCTCCCAGTCTGCCTTATTCCACATAAATCATCACCAATCTCACTGACCCAAATCCCATTTCTTACTAAACATCTTCAATCTTTCTCTCTTGAGCCTAAATGCAAGTGCAGTAAAAGATATTATGAATCCTTTAGGGTACTTTCCACCAATTAAAAGTGGCATATTAAATTTCTGAAAACCTTTGTAATCTGCAATATAAAATCACATTTTATGGTAGCAGATAATTTAGAATCCATAAGCTAATTAAATGAAGTGAATGACAACTGTATTCTCTAGATAAATGATATATCAGTCACAGATAATGTACAAATTTAAGGGACTGGAACCTTTAGGGGAGAAAAACAATGAAAAATTTGAGTTGCAAATGTTGGTCCTTTTACAGAAATCTGACTAATTGTATTAACTGCATAATGGAATTAATTGCTGGAGTCTTTCTGCCTCCAAATCTCCATGGGGCTAAGGGAATAGCTTCTTTTTGCTGTTAAGAAAGCAACCACTTCACAGTTGTGAGGTACACCTTTGACACCCAGGGTTCTGGAGACGGTATGCTAGGCTTTCATCTCAGCTTCACATCTCCAGACAAAGGAACCACAGCTACCGATGAAAAAGAACATAGTTCCCAAATTAAGACTCTAAAATTACATCTAGTGACAATGTCCCTTTCTTGGCCCCCAAATCATAAGCTGAACTTATAAATTTTATAGGTCGACTAGCCTGGTATGCTGAAGGATTCTGAAGCTGAATTTAGGATCAGTAAGAAAAAGTGCAGCGATCAACTAGAAATGTGTGGGGAGAGAGATACAGGTGCTAGATCTGACCAAGTCCCTCATTTAAGCAAGGAGAAGTCAAGAGAATAGCTCCATGGCAGTGCACAGGCTTAGCATATGCAAGGAATTGAATTCAATCCATAGCAATTGATTGATCAATTGATCAGTCAATACATAGTCATACTATGGGGAAGTGATTGCCCAAGGTCAGCGTGGATTTGTTGACCAAAACTTGGGGGAAGTTTTCCCACAGTGCCACCCCTCTGGATTCCCTAGAAGGCCCCAAGGATGTTCTGAACATCCTAAAGGCAAAGAGAACAAACATAGTGTGCACTTACATGCCATAAGCAAGGAGTATATACAGTAGGTGTATCTGAACGGTTACAGAAAGACGGGGGCTCCAAGCTTCTCCAAGTCAAAGCCCGCCCTCTTGGGGCGAGGATGGAAGCTCCACTGATATCAGTGAATCCAAGTAATGGTAAGAATGTTGGCTAAACACTCACTCTACAAACATGGAAAAAACCCAACAGTATTAGGAGAGCGGAAGTAGAGTTGGCTATCTCATGTACAATAGAAAAAGAGTTTCAGATCAGAACAAAGAGGCTAACAGAGCTATAAGGAAATTATCATAAATTAGATAAGCTAGCAGTAAGACTTTGTTCATTCCTGACTCCTTATATCCTGAACTCAAAGGCAGGAGCCCCCAGAGAAGGGATGGTACCTTACTTTTTTTACATGTCAGGGCAAATGTAATATGGAGCACAAAGTAGGTGGGCTTTAGACACTGTGTGGCAGGAAGTGGTTCCTCTGCTCAGTCTAAGGGAATCAACCGTAGCCCACATCTGCATGGCCAATGTATCATCAGAACCTCTCCAAATGGTGACCGAAACCCAATGCAGACCACCTTAAGCACAAAGGGAGAGAGGTACGATCCATTAAATTAAAATGTCAAGGTTAAATATCATTTCAGTCATGGCTGGATCCAAGAATGCAGAAGTTGGTTATTCGATCTTGGATTTCTCCTCTATGTTTTGGTTTTTCTTTCCTCTTGTTGGCTCCATTTTCTGGCATATTGATGTGGGTCACAGCCTGGCACTTATGGACTTATATCTGCCCAACTTCAGGTCTATGGGGGAGGGGGGAGAGAGGTCTAAATATGAGCCTCATGGGGGTTGACGTCAGTGCTTGTCCCAGAAACACTCACCTGGCTGGGCCAGTGGAGCCCTGATCAACTATGCTGGAGCCCATCCCACTCAGTGTGTATTCTCACTAGGACTTGCTAAGCTACCAGCATTTGAAGTAGGGTACATTCTCGGAGGTAGAATTTGGGAATGGGAGGAACCCAGTCTGATTCATCTTATTGGATAGGATAGGGAGAGATGTTTTCCAAAGGGAAGATCTTTTCTCTGCTACCAAAACCAGTGTTTCATGGAAGCAAAAGAGATCTAGGAAACTTTTCGAGGAGCACTTCTGTGGGAGTGGAGAGAATGGCAGTGGGACCTAGAAGGAAGTGATAGGCAGGGAAGGAGCCTTGAGCAGCCCAGCCCAAGTCGGTGGTGAATGTGTGTTGAACTGTAGGAGAAACCTGGGTGATGCCTCTGTTATGGTCCCCCAGCTGGGGAGAAGAAGGATGCTAGTAAAATCCTTAGTCTATTAGTAGGCTGAATGGCGGCTCCTAAAGATGGCAGGTCCTCATTTCTAGAACATCACTGTCATCTTTCACAGTGGTGCATTTGCAAATATGACTAAGTTGAGGGTCTTGAGGTAAGGAGATAACCCTGGGATTCCCTGGGAGAGCACCAACTGCCTGAGTGTCCTAGTACAAAGGAAGCAGAAGTATGAAATGCAGAAAAGAATAATAAGGTGACTATGGAGGCAGAGAGCAGGCTGAGGTGACCAAAGGCCAGGAAATACCAGGAGGCACCAGGAGCTGCAGGAGGCAAAAGCCAGATTCTTCCTCAGAACTCCCAGCACAAGCATGGCCCACCATCTTGGTTTTCACCATTAATTCTGATTTCAGGCTTCTGGCCTCTAGATAGTCTCACAAGTGCACATCATGGCAAAAATACACTGGGTGGGAAGGCTTTGCTCTTTAGCTAGCACTCCTGGCCAGCCCCACCTCAGTAACATAGTGTCTAGTGGGTCCTCTCCAAGAGGAGGAATATTTTTAGTCCTCCTGACAGGCTTAATCCTGTTTTGTTTTTTTTTTTTTTTTGGGGGGGGGGTTGTTTTTGTTGTTTTGCTGTACCAGGGCTTGAACTCAGGACCATGCGCTTGCCAGGCAAGCACTTGTTCTACTAAGCTATCTCCCTGGTCCCCTTAATCCTGTTAATGGGCAGCCTTTCATTCATCATCCTGGGGGCAGAGTGATTTCACTACCACGCATAATGGCATTAGCAGAGGCAGCCCGTAGGTGCTGTCCATACAGTGCGCTGGGTACTGCCTGTCTACTTAACCTTTGCAGCAACCAATTCCATCTACCCCTATTAACAGGGGAAGAAACTGAGGCTTAGAGTCAGTAAGCTCCCAGCCCAAGGCTACACAGCTTGTAAGCTGTTGAGCATGCTGCAACCCCAAGCAGTCTGACTTCTAGGCACCCACTTTTAGCCCCAAACCAGGGGTGAGCAAAGTAGGACAGCCTGATGGCCAGAGTCTCGCCACCCCTCTGTGCCCACCATTCCCTTGCAGCCCCACAGGGCTCCACACCCAGAAACCCCCAAGAGATTGCTTTTTGTCAGTTTCTCATTCTTCATGCTGCTACTTTTTAGCTGTGTTACTGATGAGAAAACAGCTTAGTAAAATCAATGGTTTTAAATTATACCTTTATGTAGCAAGGATACAAAACAAGCTACAAAACAGAAATACTTTCCCGTGACAAAAAATCAATCTTGCTGATGCTACTGTTCCTGAGCCAGCCTCTCCCGCCCCACCCCCACTTCCCTCACTTAAGACTTTCTCTGCTCTTGCATCTGCCGGCTTTGTACGGACTTTCTTCAGGTTTCTTGTTCGGGAGACTCGTTTTATCTAAAAGGTCAATTCTTTCAGCGGGGCACCCAGCAGAATTGAATATAATTATCCCAATCTCTAGCGTGTAGAATTCATGCTTGAATTCATTCAAAAAATAGCATGCAGTATAATTAACTCAGAGTCCAACCAAATCTATTGAGAAAGCCTCAGGTATCATACAGTTCCACTTACAATAGAACATTTTCATTTAAGGACATTGTACGTATTAACCCAAGTCAGCATCCAATTACTCTGAATAAGTGAATTCTCTGTTCCAGGAATGTAATTTGAAAATGTTGTCATGCAATCTGAGGCAAAAGGTCCTTTTTCATTAATCTAACTCTCATTAAAGTGGAAGCCTGCAGGTTATTTCAAATCCATTAGTTTTAAATACAGGTGATTACAATTCTATTGCACATAAGACAACAGAAGTGTCTATCAAGAAATATTGGGACATTTCAAGGGATGAGACTGGCAGGTGGTTTTTGCTGTCACAACTGAGGATGAGATTTGCTGGCTGATGGAAGGAATGGGAATA
>NW_004524749.1:3041028-3058056 GCF_000260255.1 Octodon degus
TATATATATCCCAGGGCTTTTTATGGCATCAGCTGGATAAATCCGTAGGGGGACCTGCGTGCTGGACAGAGCTTGCTTCTGTCCTGTCCTCTCAGAATTACTTCATCCACTTATCTTCAGAAGCTCAGTAAAATTAAATCACATCTGATTTAGTTCTCCACAAATTTGACAGTCTTGGGACACTTGGACACTCCATCCGCCATGATTTGCCTTTCCAACCCCATCTCTCCACCCTACTCTTCCTTCTTGGCTTCTAACAGCAGGCTTCCTCTCCCCGACAGACTGCCCTAACTGCCCCGCTGGCGGTTTAGGTTTTGTGCTCCTCTAACCCTCCACATGGTATTTCTTTGGCAGTTGACATCACTCCCTTAGCATTTTATTTATCTTTTTATTGGATTCCATTCAATAAAATTTTCAACTCAATAAGCATTTCTAGGAGCTGAGCATGGAACTCAGTGGTAGAAGGCTTGCCTAGCATGTGCGAGGCCCTGGGTTCAATTCCCAGAACTGAAAAATATGTCCATCCATCCATACATACATAAAAATCAGTTCTTGGGTGTCTAGCAGATTTGGTGTTGAACTCAGAGCAAGAGATCGGACAGTGAGTCACAGATGTGGCCCTGCAGGAGCTCAGATCCTAGCGGGGTGTCAGAGACAGATGGAGACCAATTACCCTAAGTGTCCTTCAAGTGCTGTGACAGGATGGTGAGGCACGAGAAAGAAAGTCTCAGCCTGAACTTCACACCAGGTTGCTTTGACTGAAACCCTCCAGTCACTTCCCCTGAGTTGCGGGATGGACTCTACCCTGGCCTCCCAGCTCAGGGTGACTGTGGCCCTGCCCCCACCCCATCCCGCCCACCTTCCCACCAGCACACTTGCTCTCTTATAGTCAGGCTGACTTCCCTAATCTCTTTTTTTGAATTTATTTGTTACCTCAGCACTTTCATGCTTACATTCTTGGTGCTTCTCTTTCCTAAGCTCTGCACTAGTATTTTCTTGTTTTTCCTTTCACTGTCAGCTGCCTCATGAATTCTCCCTCCTAACACTGCCTACACTGAGCCTGGTGGCACAAGTCTATAATTGCAGCACGGTAGGAGGCTTAGGCAAGAGGACTCCAAATTCAAGCCCAGCCTGAGCAACTTAGTGACTTAGCAAGACCCTGTCACAAAATACATTTTTTAAAGAGCTGGGGAGGTAGCACAGTGCGAAAGTGCCCAGGGTTCAAGCCCCAACATCAAAACAAAACCAAAAGAACTTTGTTGGGCACACTTAAAGTCTGTGCTGCTCCCATGGGCCCCTTTAAAGCCTTGGCTACCTGAAATATTAAGTATTTGTTTGGTTAGGTTTTTAATCTCTGTTCCTCTTTACTAATGACAGAAAGGAACGGACTCAGTTGGTTGGATTTGTCACACAATCTACTGCACCTCATCCAACACCTAGCAAAGATAGACAATAAATATTTTATTAATAAAAAAAAAGACTGGGAATGTAGCTCAGAGTAGATAGCTTGCTTAGCTTGTACAAGGCCCTGGGTTTAATCATCAGCACTAAAAAACAAAACAAACAAACAAACAAACAAACAAAACTAAGAAAAATGAATGAATGTGATGAGGGGGTTTGAAGATGGAACATATTAAAATTTACCAAGCCATAGATATGGAAGGGAGAGAACACAGCCTTGTTCTTCAAGTTGGATCATAGCGCTGGAGGGGGGCTCGTGATGACTCCCCAGGATAGGTAAGTGGAAAGCAATGTATTTTTGTTGTCAGGTTTACCTCATTCTTCAGGGAGCAGGTAAGGCAAAGGAGGAGCAGAAATAGAAATGCTGGGGTCTGGGAGAGACGGTCTGGCAAAAGGGGTCCCAGGGACTTGCCCGTCACCTTTGGAGCCACAGTGTCACACTGAAGACATGAAATTCCCATCCCTACTCTCTGTACTTCACCACCTGTGGGATGACCAAGAGGGCCTCTCTTTTTAATAAGTTATATTCATTACATAGCCATCTAGCATGCAGTTTGGTGACTGCTGGGTACAGAGCCCAGAGCTGAAGACAAATATCACTATCTCAACTTTGGAGAGAAATTACAGTTGCTTTGAAGAAATAAATCTTAAATCAATCAATCAATCAATCAATCTTGCACAGAGCAAGGACACTTTCAGGTTTAAAAGTGCACTTATACCCATTAACTCTTTTAATACTCCACAGAAACCTTCAAGCAAAAACATATTGACAGGGGAGATGAAAGGACTTCAGATAAGAGAATGATGAGTTATGAAAAGGAGCATATTTTGGGAGAGTCCACACTTGAACCTACGTCTTTGACGGCCACAAGATAGTGCCATCAAGATTAAGTACCCTTAGTAAAACTACAGTACAAATACCAGAGGAAATCAGTCCTCTTGGAAATTCTTAGACTTCTCTGGAACGACCAAGGTCAGGAGTGAATGATTCTACTTGTAGATGGAACCAGCCCAAGGAACTCCCTCATCTGTTACCCTTGGAGCAAGTCATTCAACAACAATAACTTTCTATCATTTCAAACTTCCCATTCCAACCCATTTCCCCTTTAGAGGCAACCTCAAGAACCTCCACTGTCTTGAAGCTTTCCCTGAATATGCTAGCTCTTATCTTTGCTACAAGGGTGCCAAACAATCCTGCTATCAATGAGATACCATCTTGTAAGTTCCGTATTTGTTGTACAGGTTGTCTTATATCTGACTATAATGAAAACACCCTCAACTGAAACAATGCCTAATCATTCTAATTACAGGACACCAATACCTTTTGTGTTTCCATACTTTCAAGTTCACACAGCACATTAAAGTCCTTGCCAGCTCCCCACCATTGCACAGAGAGGTCAGGGAACCTAGTGCTATGGATAGGCACCTGGGACAGGTGAGAAAATGGAGGCAGGGGATTAGCTAATTTGCCTAAATGCTACAAACTATCTGAAAGTATGAACCAAACTGGAGACCTGAAGCTGGTTCCTCTAATGACAAGGTTCTCTCACCATACACCTGAGACCACTTTGCCCATCCACTGCAGATCCAGAGCAGGCTTTATTCGCTCTTCCTTTGGCTACAATCTTTATGATTTACAGTTTCCCCTGTCTTCTCCAAGCAATGCTTTTGCCTTGCTACCCTGAGCACTGAGCCCTTGAACCGAGCCAGAGATAAGACAAAGCCTCTTTCCATCACTTATATCATATCCAGGCTATGGGGATTAGGGTGGTGCCTAACCTTAATCAGTGGACTGATTTAGGAACTACCTACCCTTAATCATAACATTGCACCAGGAATCAATTACAATCTAGATTCAGCCATCTCTGAAAAAGCTCCACCTAAGACTGCATGAGGTTTGGGGGGAATATCTAGCCATAAGCCATAACACCCAGTGATTCTTTGGTTTTTAATTCTTATTTTTTTTCTCTTTGCAGAACTGGAGACTGAACCCAGGGCCTCATGCTTGCCAGGCAGGCGCCCTGCCACTGAGCTGCATCCTAGCCCATGGCTCTTCTTTTTTAAAGGAAATTTGAATTTTTTTCAAACGTATATTTGACCTCAAACATATATTTGAAATAAAGGAATTCCCTTTATTTTCAAGATGTATGTTTGAATGCCTTTTCAAATATAATTGCCTTTTGAGATTTGTTTACCTATAAGTGCAAGATTCTTTTTGTCTTATGGAGTCTAAAGAACTTTCTAAAAGGTATAGGTTGGAGGGGGATGGAAGCTATCATATCTATGTACTGCATTTAAATATAAAACTTCTCATGTTTATGTATAAATACATGTTTCATGGGTTCCATGTTACATAATAGGAATTATGTATAAGTTGTGTTTATATATGAAGAAGAATTGGTAAGATTTTTTTAATGTATGCAGTATAGAGTCTACAGGGTCTCTCTACACAGATCGGACTCATAGTGATTCTCCTGTTTTCAGCCTCCTAAGTGCTGGGATTACAGGCATACACCACCATACCCAGTTTCAATTGAAATCTCAGTGCGTCCTAGGTGTGGGGCCAGCACAGCATGCAGGGAATCAAACCCCAGCCACTGTACTCTGCCTATGCAGGCACTTTAGTCTGCTCAGCTATCTGGCTGGCCCAGAATTGGTAAGATTTGTAGCTTAAGAACTGAGGTAGAAAGAATTCAGATCAACCAGAGGCCTTTACTTCTTTCAGCACACAGGTTTTGAGTAAATGTTAGAGGATATATTTCTAATCTGGTCTTTTCCCCACAAAAATCTCATGACATTTCTGGAAGAATGTACTGTGATTCTCCTTGTGGGTAACTGAAATTCAGAAGAAAAATAATTCACTCAGTGTCACAGAGCTAGCAAATGAAGAAGACAAGATTTAAACCCAAGTCTGACTTTTTAAACTTCCCTGTAAAATAGTGATTTCTAAAAATACATTTTTGTTTCTGGTTAGAAGTGAGCTAGGGACCCCTTTGGGCTCAAACTGAGTGTAGGAAACTCTTTTGTTCTCCTCTCCTCTGGATGGCAGCAGGACCGACTGTGTAGGCTACATCTCAGATTCCCACGTCCTTTGGCTCCAGTGGGGCTCAATCAGTGGAAGACCCTGGTGGGAGATCAGAGGGAAGCAGAAGTAAAAGATGCCAGTGTGTTTCTAGCTCCCTCCTTCTCCCCTAGGGAATGGCTTGGGCCTGGGTCTGATTCTCCTCTCTAGTCTACATCCCACTTGTTACAGTGCTCTGGCTCCAGGTTCTACGTTGGACCCTAATAATCTACCTCCTCCTTCTGACACTCCAACCTAAAGATAGTTATGAATCCCTGTAATTTTTAACCTATGGCTCTTTCACTCTCTCCCACTGGCCTTCTTGCCCTTTGAACACCTATGTAATCAATCCCCTATATTAAATTCCTTCCTTTAGAATTTGCACACTGGCCTCTGCTTTCCAGGTTGGAACTACTGGAGAAGAATATGATGAAAATAGTGTGGAGTAGATGTCACTTGTTGGCCACATTTCCAGTACTGCAAGGCAGAATTTTACCAATTATGAGTACAGATAGCAAGAAGATACTATCTGTGTGGATAGATGTGAGGATAAAATATTTCAATGTATTATAGCCAGAAGCCTTTTCCAGCTCCTTAAAGGGCACACACTACCCATTGTCTCATCACTCATGCACAAAGGGTGGCAGCACTTGGTCCAAATCTGTGACCTCCGATTAGGCCACAGTATGTACACCTGGGATTGCATGATTCCAGGCATGATTATTGACCATTCACTCTTGCTCTACCTTCTCCATGTATCTGGCTCTATTTAGACCAGCAAGGGACTTGGACAAGAGGAGTGTGAGGGGCATTAGTGGGAAATGGAAGTTTGTCCAGAACTACTGCAAAGACGTCTGTCCATATCCATTGACTTTCCCCAAGTGCTGCTTGGAAAGCAACTTCTTCCTTTCTCACCAAGGCAGCCTCTGGCAAGCTCTGTGTCTGGATATAACCCAGGTGAGTTACAATAGCAAATATTAACTGGAAAGGTTTGATTACTGTGTAATCCATATTCAGTGAAAATCTTGATCCAGGTACTAATGGGTACATTAGTCAGGATTCTACAGAGACATAGCACCAACAGGATATATCCGTATCTATATAGAATATAGATATGTTATAGGATATATATATGTGTGTATTATTGTATAATTTCATACAATTATCCTATAATTATTGTATGAGAATATCCCACTGCAGTATAAAGAGAGGAGGGGGAGATGAGAAAAAACAGGAAAGCTAATATTTTAGTTTAAAGGCCATTAGGCAGGAGCATTTTCTTACTCAAAGAACAACAGTTTTGCTATCTTCAGGCCTGCAATTGATTAGACAAGGCCCATCGTATTAGAAAGAGAATCTGTTTTATTCAGTCTACTGATTCACTACTCTCACTTTCTGCCTTTCCTTCATTGTTCAAGCATTTCTGTTAGATGAAAGACTGCCACAAATTCTCATTCCTCTTCCCCTTGAGAGGTGGGGCTTATTTCCCTGCCCCTTGAGAGCAGGCTGCCTCTGACTGCTTTGGACAATGGCATAAGTGGCTGCACAAGTTAGAACTTCTCAGTTAAAAACAAAACAAGGTTGGTTTTAGTTATTGGTGTCTAACACATCACACCAAAGTCTGTAGCTTAACACAACCGTTATTCTCATCTTCCCCACCTTCACTGTCCTGATGTTGTTTGGGATGTCTCATGTAGAAGCAGCCTTCCAAGGGGCTTCTCTTCCATGCCAGGCATGGACCCAGCGATGAGGACAGCAGGACGACTTCTCCCTGCATGTGGTCGTTCCACAGAATCAAGACTGAGTGTTGCAGGAGAGCCAAAGTGGAAGCCGTGGTCCTTCATTAAGGCCTCCAACTTGTGCAGCCACTTATAACATTGTTCAGAGCAGTCAGAGGCAACCTGCTCTCAAGGGGCAGGGAAATAAGCTCCACCTCTCAAAAGGAAGAGGAATGAGAATTTGTGGCCGTCTTTCATCTACCAGAAATGGCTGAACAACAAAGAAAAGGCAGAAAGTGAGAGTGTGTTTCCTGAACTTTCACTTGGAGTTCTCAATTCTGAGTAGGGATGAATATTGAGGTTAATCCAATCCTTGACTGAAGAGAGTTTCAAAGTACACCACCACACACACAACTGGCCCATTTTCAAAGATTGGGTTTATATAACATCCATTTAATGTTTAAACTCCACAGAAATTCATTTCAACTTTCCTAAATGACTCAGAAGGCTACAGCCTCCTGCGGGACCCAGGGTCACCACCAACAGCATCCATTATCATTCTGCTAGTCCCATACCCCAGGGTTGGTTGACAGACCGCCAAAGAGATGAACCACATTTACTGTAATTCACACTCCAGAAAAAGGAATTTACTAAGCAAATTAAGAGGGTGAAGAAACTTGCATGGGTGACATTTAGCCTACTCAAGACACCAAACTTTTCAAGCACTTTAGAAGCACAATTTACATACAATTACAGGAATGCTTCATTTATCCACTCTTGTCAGGGGAGTAGCAGTTTCATATAAGTGAGTTTTCCAGATAATGGTTGCTTCCACAGAGGCAGCAGGCCTTTTTAACCAGACCGGCAAGAAGTCTTTCCCGAATGCATCATCAGTGTCCCACGTCTCCAGATGAGCCCCTGGCATGTGGCTCCACATTTCTCTGATGAGCTCACATCCTCAGGACAGCTTAGCACTATGCAGGTCCCTGCGCTGACAATGGTCCTGAAGTCACCTTACATACGTGGCTCATCCCAACCACATTTATTGACCAGTTACCTGTCTGTCAGGTGCCGTCTTATTTGCTCTTCTTTTGCTGGGACAAATACCAGACACTCAAAATGAGGGAAGGAAAAGTTTATTCAGCTCACAGTTACTGGAGGTTTCAAGACACTGGAGGAGAGACTGGGCACTGTAGTGTCTATGGTGACCCTCTCCACATCTCTGAGAAAGCACAGGCTCGCCAGTTTAATGGTTTGTGCCTCTCTGGCCCCGCCCCTCAAACCACTCACTGCTTCTCCAGCCATGTCTGCCCCTACATGAGGCTTTGGGGGGACAACTAGACACAACCCATAACAGGTGCTCTGTTTTCTCTAGTTTTATTTTGCTTTAGTTTTCTTTGTTTTTGTCCTAGCTTCAGGTGGACGAAAAGATCCACTATTTTAATTGGTCTGTTTGTTTCACTTAATTATAGAAAACCCTGACCTCCTGGCCCATCCTTAACTTTCTCTTAGGCACCCCCAAGTTGTATGTTTGATATATGTCCTGTCCTAGGAAAACAGTCATGTGTGTCCGCATTCTGCACTGATGTGAACGGCACTGTGCTATAGAACTTTCTAGTTCCTGCTTTGGCACTTAGCTTCAAGTATTTAAGATGGAGCTGCCCTGTTCATAAGTGTCACCTTGTGCTGTTCATGTATCCGCAGCATTTTGAGTTTATGATGTTCCTGGGATGGATAGCCAGGTCATCTGCTGCCCCTGTCTAGGAAATAGTGCTGCAATGGCCATTCCTACACATTCAGTGTAGGCACTGGAGGGCCCAGGTGAAGACGCAGGGGACAAGATTCCAGGGTCGGTTTCATTATGCCGATGACACTCCTGAGCAGCACCCCAGTTTGGGTGTTGTCGGGCGCGGGCGCCCTGCTCCTCAGCCTTGCCCCTCCCGCTGAAGCTTCTGCTACAAGTCTTGTTTCCTGTATAGCCCTGGTCCCTGCTGGCAAGATTTGATTGGTTCGCACAGCCCTGCGAGGCAACTGGCTGTTGGCCTATTGCCTGTGTCAGAAAATATACTTGGCTCCCTCTGATAGGTCCGGGGGCGGGGGGGATATAAGAAGGAGGGTTAGGAGAGAGGAAGGCCAGAGAGGAGGAAGGCCAGAGAGGAGGAAGGCCAGAGAATAAAGAAGTCTAAAGACAAAGAAGGAGTCCCCGTCTTGTCTTTTCTCAGCGCCGGTCAGGGTGTCATCAGTTAGTGAGGAGTCCTGTAACAGGCCCACCTCATCACCAATACTTGGCAGATTTCAACTTTCTCTTCGTGTTTCTATGGATTATCTTTCATTTGTTTTGTTTGCAACCTGGTTGGAATAAGTCACCACCTCTTTGCTCCATTATCTATTTTACTGTCTACAAAGAGGGTATTACTAAGTGATTACCTCTCGTTAGGCAAGTGAACCACCATGCATTGTGTCATCATTTCTTTTCCCAGTCTGTCATCTGTTGCTCAGTCTGTGTGACCGCCAACAAACCAAAATGCTTAATTTTCATTTAGTAGATGCACTGCTTCCTGTTTGTTGGAATCCCTTTCTGTCCCTCACTAATCTCCCTCATCACTTTTAACCCTTCTCCATAACTTTTTCCACCAACCTTCCAAACACGATCTCATACTGGGGTCTTCAGGCACCCTCTCTGCCTGGCTTTTTTTCCACATGCCCTGCCAGACAAATTTCTATCAGGTCTTAAGGCCAGATTCAAGTCTTCCATTAAATCCCAGAAGAAAACTGGTCCTTTCCTTCAAGAATGGAAATGTGCTTGCCTTTCTAGGTAGTGCTCCCATCTTCCCATCTTTCCAAAGTGTGTCCCCATGAACTCCATCTCCTCCCAGGAGATGAAAGCACTTAAATATAGAGTTTGCACTTTTCCCATCTTTCATCTCCGGGGTACACAACATGGTGCTAGCAGATGACAAGTAGTATAAGTACTTATCATATAAATTAGATTTACTAAGTAGAGATCACAGCCTGAAGAGTAAACTTGTCTCTCTTCCTCATTCATGCAATCTATTGAAATATAACTACACTAAAGACAACTCTAAGGTTAAGGACAGTGAGAAATCTCTCTTTTGAGCAAGTAAAGTGATAGAAAGAATTCACTCTGACTCCAGATTCTACTGGGCTCTAAAGGATGACTTACTTAGAGGTAGGAGAAGGTAGGGGCTAGGGAAGATACTAAATCCTCTCATTGAAGGAATAAGGGTATCTGGTGGTCCCATTCCACAGCAATGCTCTTGTTTGTGTTCTGGTTATCTGTCCCTGCTTAACAAATCACAAAATAGTGCTTGAGGCAATTGAAGTGATTTATTAATTTTATCTTCCACATATCTGCGAGTGGAGTGGGCTCAGCTGGGTAGATCTTGTATGAAAGTGAGTGGGCATGTGTCACCACCAGATTAAAACTATTGCTGGTATCATCTAGAAAGCCTCTCACTAACTTGCTAGGTAGATGGACTCAACCAGGGATGGAGGGAAAGAGCTGGGGCTCCTGCAGCACTTCGAGCTCTAGGTGGTCTCTGCAGCAAGGTGGTTGAAGGGTAACCAGCCTAATATGGCCATGCAGGGTTACAAAAACACATGGCCAAAGGAATAGAGATAAGGAACAAATAAGATCAGGGGAAACCATGTCACTTTTCCAGAACTGGCCTCAGAAGTCCTGCTTCTCCTATTCCTGCTTCTCCTATTCATCAGAAGTATAGCCAGGTTCAAGATGAAGAGAAATAGACTCCACATGTTGACTTAATTAGCAAAATTTAGAAAGCATGAAGACAGTATTGTGGTGGTCATTTTTGGACAATACAAGCCTAAAACTGAGAGCAAAAGTCAAGCAAGATTTATCTTTCAGAGCCTTGGGCACTTGCTATGTACAGGCCCCAGGTTGGGTCAGGCCTGTGGTTTTCAGTTTTTGTAGTAACTTTTATTTATTTAACAAATTTTTTTCTCTGAAATTCAGAATATGAAGCCTATAATAATGAAACTTTTATCTTAAAATTAAAATTTAAAAAAAATTGAATTCCCACTCATTTAACTTCCCCTTTTTAATCTAAGACTCTAAAGTCCTCTCCAGCAGGAACCTCTCTGCTTTGATGGTCACATATCCTCAAGCTGAAATCCAGGGCCAACATTTAGGGTTTCTTCCCATCTCCTCTGAGTGTGTCTAAAGATCAAGAAACATAGCTTCTTTCTTCAGTCCCATTACTCAGCCTGTGAGCTGATTGATTCAGCCTAACAGAGACAGATTGGCAAAATCACCTTGTAGTAGGTGCTGAAGAGTAATGGCACCCGGGAGGGACAGGTAAGCAAAAAGGAACACACCCAGGCAATTTTCAGACATCTCCACTGTCCATTACTTTGTTCACTTAAATAAACAAATAACCCCTAGGCAATCAGCAGCCAGAACCTCTGCAGCTGGAGGAATGATTGCCTTTCATTAGATGCAAAGACTAATCAATGTCTTTAATCGCACCACCACATGCCCAAAGAGCACAAGCAAATCTCCATTCCTGGGCATCTATTCCACAAGGGCAGAGGTGAAAGCCTTCAATTCTACTCTGCAGAAATCCTGAAGGGCAGCGGCTGAAAGAGTTCAGCTGCTTCCTACATGGCTGGGAAGAGGTACCTGCTAGAAGCAGCAGCAGATGCAACCCAGGGGGCTACTGATGGAGGTAAGAAGAAGTGGACAAGGACTCTTGGAAGCATCTTCCACTTAACCTTTTCAGTTGCTTGGGGCCAACAAGGAGGTCCAGGAAGAAGTAAGTACCAGCTACACTGAGACACAGGCCCTGAACCAATCTATAGAGTCTGTTCTGATCCTGCATTTGTGGAGAAAAAGTCAAAGACAGGGAACATCCTTTGTTTTCCCAGCAAATGAATCAATCATATTGGGGCAGGAACCATGCTGACCCCTGGGCCAATTGACCAGCAAGAGCATTCACCTTATGTGAGCAGAACCTTCCTTCCTCCTTTGGCCTGTGCTCTCAACTTCGATTGCATCCATATCAGCATATCCTGAAATTAGTTTTGGAGAAAATTTTAGGTCACACATTTTAGGTCTCACCTTGACTTAGATTTCCATGTCGGATTATGAACTTGGTGAGCACTCAACACCAGAGTCAGGCCTTTCCAGGGACTTCTCAGAAGAAAGCCTCACAGATATGACCTTTTTATCTGCCAAAGAAAGAGAAAGAGACTATCTTGCTCCAATTTAGTGCATTTTAAATTTTCGTCATTTTAAAAGATACCATCATAGTTTGGACCTACTCTACATTTTATTTATTTAGAATCTTTCATTGAATTGACTCACTTTTGTAGCAAAAGAGGAATATATTTGTTTTAAAGAAATTTTTTATCACTGCCTAAAATAGAAAACCAATATTATACACCATAAATAGTCTGTGCCTATAAAAATAAGCATAGAGAGTGTTCATGGTGGATTAAACACAAATGTTTTACTCTGCTCATTCCTGAAGCCATCATAAAATGACAGTTAAGAAATAAAAAGCAAAAAGGCATAAACTCATAGGACCAAGAAGAACAGAAGAGGTACAAATAACAAATTCCAGAAGCCAACAAAATTTTGGAGACTGCTGAAAAAATCATAGCTAAATGTGAGGGGAAATAAAGCAAAGAGAGGAGCTATGCTGAGCAGCGGCATCATGAAAAGACTCCTGAGAGATGGGAGTTCAGGTAGGCTACACTAGTGATTAACAGAAATCTGAATTGGAATCTATCAGATAACCAACTTCCATCTCTTAGCATCATGTCCAGTTAGGAGAATTTCGCATTCCTTACCAGAAGAAATCAGATGTTTATGAACTGGGGAAATCAGTCCTTCTATCATCGACAGCGTTTTGTGACATACTACAAAAGTTGTAAATGGAACTAAGAATAGTAACTAAACTTTAGACTGTCTCACAACCTGAATATAACACAGGCTTTTAGGCAATAGGAAGCTGGGAATTGTATAGTGAAATAATAAGGCCCCAGGGACATTTGTGGACACTAGAGCTTCTGCTATACTCGGACAGAAAAATATCCATGAAATAGAAACACAAACGTATGGAAAAGAGGACTCTGAGAACAAGGAAAAGGTCAGCAAGAGAGAAGAGCAGAGTAAGTATAAGAAAACGAATACTGGGCTGGCCAGATAGCTCAGCAGACTAAAGTGCCTGCTTAGGCAGAACCCAGGGCTGGGGTTCGATCCCCTGCATGTTGTGCTGGTCCTGCCCCCAGGGTGTGCTGAGATGGCAATTGAGTCTTGGTGTGGTGGCACGCACCTGTAATCTTAGTACTTGGGAGGCTGAAAACAGGAGAATCACAAGTCTGATCTATAAAGTGAGACCCTGTAGACCCTCTACCAAATATGTAAAAAAGAAAAAGAAAGAGAGAAAACCTTTTTGCTTTAGATTATAGATATTCCAGAGGAGAGAAAAAAAATAGAGGATTTAGAAGAGAAGAAATTAGTAAAGGAAGGAAGGATAGAAGAAAATTTCCTAGAAACTAAATGCTTTAGCATTCTGAAGGAGTTGGTCTGCTTAGTGAGTAATAGAATGAGTGAATAAGCAGCTACCCCATGAGATAACAGCATAAAATATCACAGCATCAGGAGCTTAGAGAAAAGCTCAAAATATTTCCAAGAAAAAAGAAAAGCACAGAACATAACAAGAGGATAATCCAGGCCACATAATACAAGAATCTGAAATGAACACAGCAATGGACAATATTGAAAGTCAATGTAATAATGCCAATTTTTAAAAATCAGAGATTTTAATTTTGTTCTGACTCTTGAATTTTATATACAGTGAAACTATCCATTCAGGGTAATAGAATAGTAAACTTTTTTTTTCAGGTATGTAAAGTGTCAAAAATTTGCCTGCAAATCACCCTTTCTTGAGAACGTATCAGAGGACATGCTACAAAATAATGGAGTAAGCTGAGAAAAAAGCCATGAGATTTTGTCTCTAGGGCCTTCTGCTTAGGGACACAGCAGAGGGAACCCCTAATGGCAGCTGTGCTGTTGGAGAGCATTGAGATTGGATGGGACTGTAGGACAGATAGCTCCAGGAAAGATATTCCTAAGAAAAAGTGAAACTGACAGATTAATTGACAAATGTATTTGGCTGGGTGGAAAATTGGATTGAAGGCCTTTATCCAGAGCTACTGAAAGATGTGGGAAGAGCTATCCAGATGCGCAAAATCAAGCAAAATGTGTCAGGGTCAGCACAGAATTACATCTTTGGACACTATTTAATGATGCTTTAAATAGTAATTACCCATTCATGATAACAAAACATGTATCTGAATTTAATAGTAAAAAAATGACAGCAACTCTGTGAGGGAAAGTAATGATAGTACTTGGGAGGCTGAGGTAGGAGGATACCCACAAATTTGAGCTCAGTTTGGCCAAATAGTTCAATGCCAGCCTGAACTACATAGCAAGAGCTTATCTCAACAAACAAACCAAGTTGGAGAAGGGAAAGTGACTCCGCAATGACACTTATTGTTCATTAATTAATATCTACTTTTTCCTTTCCTGTAGTAAAATGAGGAAATAGAAAACATGAGCATATCACAGATTTGAGTCCAGCCTGAGAAACTTATGTGATTCTATCTCAAGATACCAAGCTAGAAGTGACTGAGCATGAAGCTCAGTGGTAGAGGACCCAAGCAATCCAGTCCCAAGCAATCTCCAGAAACAAAAAATAAAAAGACAAATGAATGAAAATGTGTACTTTAAAGGACAAATGGCAGTGTTTCAATGCTTTACAGTACTTAGTAAGACAAACTAAAACAAGACACAATATTTGTCCATAAGACACGCTCTTACCAGTGTCATTAGCAACTTCATTTTCTGAACAAGGGGTACAATGAAAACAACAGGCAGGCTTTCCCTCCTGAGGAATTTTCTTAAATCCAGAGTTGCAACTCTCACTGCATACAGCATGGGAAATCTAAGGAAAAAATATATCTTGGAAAATATTACAATTTTACTCTTTAGAACAGCAAAATAAACTCAACTTGGATACACAATAAATTTCAATGTAATTAAATGGCCTGTTCTGTTAATAATAAGAATTATGTAAATATTTACAAAATGTATTAAACACACATGTTCTTTTTCTGTTCATCACAAAAATACTAAATAAGAAAATGTTTCAAATTGAAAAAAAAAAAGAAAAGAAGCATGAATATGCCACTTAAAAGGACAGAGAGAACAAAGCTCGAATAAATAGCTGTAGGAAGTGACAGCAGCAGCTTCATGAAACCGGCTCTCTGGATAGGGGAAGAAGGGGCAAACAAGGAGCCTACTACCTATGAAAGCCCTTTTGCATTATGGGTAGTAGGCCTTACTTAATGATTAGGTATTATACTTTTTAAAATTAATACAGTGAACACAAAATGACATAATTAAATTTTCACTACATAGATATTATTGTCCACTCAAAGCTCTGAGCTGAGTGTCTGTGCTGTGTTTAAGAATAAGAAAGACAAGAGGTTGCAGAGACAAACCAGCACTCTTAGAGAAGCTCTCTCTCATGGGAGATCAGGAAGAAAGAGTCAAATATTATCAATGCAATTTCTTGCTAAGACAAAGCTGAGATGAGTGTTTACCTGGAAAAGGCAGAACACTAGTCTGACAGAGTTTGAGCAGTGTATAAGTTAACCTTAATTGTTGACCCCAGTGGATTAAAAGACTCCTGCAGAGGAGAATAGAGCACGGGGATGCCACACTCATCAGTGGATCCCTCCTCTTCTGTTCAGAACTGCATGTGTTGTTGGGAGCGGGGACCCATTTGGAGGAAGTGGAACACTAAGCTTGTGCCCTTGGATGGTCTTATTTACCTGCTCTGCTCCTTGAGTGCCATGAAATGAGCATCCTTGCCCCATCATGCCATCCTGGTTGGTGGTCCTGCTTTGGAGGCAGCTAACCATGGACTGAAACTTCTGAAACCGTGAGCCAAAATATACCTCCCCTCATTGAAGTTGCGGGATTGGGTATTTTGTCCCAAGCGGTGAGATTAAACCAGAACTGAGTCAGAATTAAAAGTTTGGTCTAAGGAGAATTTCTCAATGTGGGGACTTGACTGGGATTAGGAAGAATTATGACTCATCCAAACAGCAAAGCAAAGATTTTGAGAGGATGGACTCAAAGGAATCTTAGGGTACAAACTGTGTTGCTGCTCTCATTGAAGAATCAATGGGTCTTTGGGGACGTTTCTGGAACAAGCAGGCAAATCATTTGGCTGAGTAGAAACAGTCCTGGACAAGTTGAGTGAGGCTGAGGAGATGATGGGACAGAAAGTCATGTGACTGCGGACCGAGAAGTGTCTGGTTACTGAGGCCTCAGGGCTCAGGCCAAGTGCTGCGGGACAAGGGAGGACTAACTGAACAACATTAATGGTACTTCTGTTCACTACCTATGCCTGTGGTTCCTCAGCCCATGTTATGGGATGCAAATCAATTTTTAATAAAGTGTTATCAGAGAATTCTAGTTATACTAGTAATTATTAGATGTAGAGTTCTGAGGACATTAGGCATCTGAGACCCTCTCCCACCCAGTCTAGGTTGGCTCGCAGGAAACTTTGGCGGGGGCTCATATTATCTCCCATTTTGCGTTCCAAGGTCCTGAAACTTTGAGGCATCTTACCTCTATTTTATATACAGATGGTTCCCAACCTGGGATTTTTGTTCTGCTTTGCCATGTTACAAAAGTGTACTCATAAAACAGTTCTAATTTTCCCTTGTGGTTCTGTACAGATTGCATGAAACATACAGGATTTTACAAAATGGGCTTTGTGATCATTTTTCCAACTGTTGGTATTATGAGTGTTCTGAGCATGGTTTAAGATGATCCTTAGGTGTATTCAGTGCATTTTTTATTTTCATTTTCAGCCTGTGGTGGAATTTCAGGATGAGGTTACATTGTAAGTCAAGGAGTAGCTGTCTATATTTTTAAATCAACTAAAAGATTTAGGGATCCCCACAATGGCCATGTTTGCTGATTATAATTATTTTGTTTCAAAATGTCTTTTCCCTTTTTTTTCCCCCTATTATTGTCTTTTCCCAAAATGTTCTCCTCACTTTACCTGGCCTAGCCACAAGATCCACCAGGGCTTCATCAAATCCCTCAGTTTGGGGTCCAAGTCCAGTGACTTGTGTTTTCTCAGACATAAGCATACCTGCTCCCATCCCTTCTTCCAAAGCCCCCTTCTCCCAGGTTGGTGTTGTCCTTAGTTCAAGAACAAAGGCTGTTTTCTGAGGAAAACACAACTGAACTGCATTACCTCTCTTCAGAAACAACCTGTAAGTGAAATCCTTTCACTTGTGTCTGTTGAGACCAACACTTGCTCTGCCTGCAGCACTTAGAAGTTTGTAGGCCCAACACCTGGCTTCACTTTCTCACAGCACAGGGATCTGGGGACAGACACAAGCCTGAAGGACTTTTAGACCAAGTGTAAAAATCACCAAGGCAGAGTGGTTTCCCAGAAAGAGCCACTGAGCTGGGATGGTGGTGCAGACCTGCTGTTGCAGTACTCTGGGAGGGGCTGAGGAAGGGAGGGTAGATTGAGTGCAAGCACCACAGTGTAGTGATGTAGGCAGAACTTGCCTCAAAGAATTAAAAAGACGTGGGGATGTAGCTTAGAGCAAAGGCCCTGGTTCAATCCCCAGTTAGAAAAAAAAGAAGAAGAAGAAGAAGAAGAAGAAGAAGAAGAAGAAGAAGAAGAAGAAGAAGAAGAAGAAGAA
>NW_004524749.1:3058251-3062236 GCF_000260255.1 Octodon degus
AGAAGCGGATGGGAGATGTTTTTAAAGTTAAATCCACTCACAAAAGCCTAAGGGAAAAGGGTCCACCGCAACTCTCCAATGACATCAGCTATGGTTTGGAAAAACAAAATGAATAAAAACACAACAACAAACCCACAAGGCAAACAAAAAAACTCACTTGTATTTAATCTTTTAAGCCTGGATTTAAAAACGAAGTCAGGTTTGGTTTTGAGGCTCTGATGGGGGAGGGGCCGGTGCAGAACTCTACTCTGAGCAGCCCAGGCCACCTCCCTGTCCCTCCCTGCGGCCCGCGGTGGGGCCTTGCTCACCTCCCCCAGCCGCACCCCTCCCTGCCCTTCCACCCGCCCCATTCCCAGAACGAGACAGGAGATTTGTTACCGCTGATGTGTGGCCCCATCCGAATGAAGGGGGCTTTTCATTAACAAAGTGGCGGGCGGTGTCATCTTCCCCTGGGTTGGAATCACTCACTATTAGCACAATGCGTTATTATTGTATTTTTAATTGAAATGTAAATTCTGGGAACACTCTGACCCAATTTACTCCCAGGGAAAAAAAGGGCAAAATTCTCATTTTCAAGGCTCTAGAAATGCAAGTTAGTGTTATTAATGATTAAGCTCTTTCTCCTTCCCCTCTACTGTGAGGTGGGGGCCGGAATGGGACCTTCTCATCCGGGCACAGTAGTAACATTACCCCATCCTCTTAGCGCTCTCCGCAGGGCGATAGGTGAGTGGGGGAGAGCTCGCATACTTCCTCTGCAGTTCTGGGGTTCACACCTGGGCCTGGAGATGGCCGGGGTATATGGATGCCATTTCAGGTTTCAAATGACAATGATGACTGATGCTTGATTAAGCGATTGGTTTGGAGATTCTTGTCCCATCTGTCTCAAAGGAGCTCTCTTTGTGGGAAGAGAACCGAGTGGAGACAGGTTGATTCCGCCGTTCACCAACATTATACAATCTCACCCCACGGCATGATGTCGCTAGAACTTGCACTAGAGTTCCCAAAGCAAAGGCTATTCACCGCCCAATTCTCCTTGCGCAGAGAACAGAGGGCATTCAGTGTACCAGCAGTTAGCCACTGAGCACACACTAAGGGCCAGGCACTTAGAGAAGGATGGAAACCCCATTTTCTTCACTGGTGGGTGATTGTTGGAAACTATCTTCCTGATTGGTTGACTGATTCATTACTTGTCTTCTCTTATCTCTGCCCCACACTGCCTTTTCTAGAAGGTAAAGAAACCCTTAAGATCCTCGTCCTGTCTGCAGCCTTCTGCAGTGGGTCCTTAGCATAGAGGTACCCAGCCCCAACAGTGATGAGCAAATGTTTCTTAATCACAGAGTCAATTAATTAACACAGCTCCTCTACCTAGAAATCCGCAATGTCTCTGACCAATGTCATTAATACCACACACCTAGAATGTGTATCAGAAATGAACAAGCCACCTCCGTTCCATGTCAGGGCAAGAGAGAAAGAGAATGTACAACCCCACGTGACAATAGTCTAGATAGACCCTGGCTCTCAACACGGGTGCTTCACACCTCCCTTCCCCAAGAGACATCTGACAATGTCTACAAATCACTTTGCTTCCTTAACTGGAGACAGTGGCTGATGGCACCCAGATAGTAAAGACCAGGGACCCTGTTTAAATATCCTAAGGCTTATCTGGCTCTGAATGTGAATGGTCATAAGACTAAGAAACTCTGCTATATGTGGAAGAATTGCATACAGAATGAATCCTTTCCTTTTTTTTTTTTTTTTTTTTTTACAGAACCAGGGATTGAACTCAGGCCCCTGTGCTTGCCAGGGAAGCTCTTAATCTACTGAGCCATCTCCCTGGTCCCCTAGAATGAATCCTGGAGGCCAGGGTAGCAAAGCTTGCTGTTTGGGGTGAACTTGCAGAAGGTGGGACAGGAGTGAAGCTCTGTGGAACCCAGTATCACTCCTGGAGTCACCTCTAAAGAAAGGAAGAAGAATGGAGATCTAGAACCTGCTAACCCTCTCTCACCGGTCAGTTTAAATATGGAACCTTTTCTCAAGAATCCCATGAACTGGGGCCAGGGAGATGGCTCAGTAGGATAAGCGCTTGACTGGCAAACACAAAGATCTGAGTTCAATCCCTGGTTCCGAAAAAAGAAAGAAAGAAAAAGAATCCCATGGCCTAATTCATCATTCCATTACAGGGCAGATGGAGGAAATAGATTAAAATGCTACTCAGTAACGTTCTTCTTACTGAGGGGTTTAAGTCCCTAGTTAGAAAGGGGCTGGCAGTCTAGACTAAAGGGAGTCTGGGGCTTCCCCTCTCCCCACAAAGGTAAAGGAAGAGAGATTTTTCAAGCTGCTCACTGGGATGACGCTCACTAACAGAAAGAACCAAATGCAACACCCCTTAATTCCTTCCCATCTCTTTACTGAGGCCAGAGGAGCTGGGCAGAGAAGAGCCCATTCCCTCTTGCTTCTCACGTTTCTCTGAAACATGTTATTTGTGGCTTCCTTTAAGCAAAATGAAAATAAATGCAGACCAAGAGCAAAATGATTGGCAACACCAAGTAGCAGACTGGGACTCTGGTACTTCAGAAGGGTGACATGCCCTAGCCCAACAAAAGCAAGCCAAGCATTAGCGTCTGTCATTGGATGATCCCCAGTTGAAATCTTTGGGGGTGTGTTGCTTTCTTTTTAAAGCAACTTGGCATTTCATTACATCTACTTATAGTCCATAGATCAAATGCTCAAAGCAGGAATGCGGTGGGGTGGGAAGAGGCAGGAATGACGCAGGGAAGGTCGGGTGGGTGTGGGGGAATCAAGCCATAAAAAGAGTAGTCTAGTACATGGTCTCCTCCTTCTCTGATACAGTGTGTTCACAAACCAGGAGTCAGCGCTACACTAAAACTCCATCTGCCTCTGATAAGAATTCTCCTGGGCTGGAGGGAGAGTCTCTGTACAGCATCTCCATATTGACAGAAGGACCCCATGAGCTTGGGGCAGACACCTCAGGGCCCCCTCATGGCTCATATCCCTAACTAGATGGATAAGGAATGGAGTACCCATTTTCACAGACATGAAAGGTAAAGCAAAAGGCTGCAGAGCTTTCTCTGAGGGGCAGAATCCACTCACAGGTATGCCTCTCGTGAACAGATCACAATCCCGTGACTAGCATGAAGACATTTGGGAGAAAAGGGCAAGACCTGGCACCTGGGGTGTATAACCCAGCAGACACAGGAATATCAAATACCCCTGTAATTTTGCAATTGCCAAAAGATCTCCAAAGATGAAGCCATTCTGTAAAAGCCCAAGGGAGAGAAGAGAAGAGGAGAGAATAGAAAGAAGAGAAGAGAAGAGAAGAGAAGAGAAGAGAAGAGAAGAGAAGAGAAGAGAAGAGAAAGAAGAGAAGGGAAGGGAAGAGAAGAGAAGAGAAGAGAAGAGAAGAGAAGAGAAGAGAAGAGAAGAGAAGAGAAGAGAAGAGAAGAGAAGAGAAGAGAAGAGAAGAGGAAGAGAGCGAAGGGGAGAGATAATGAGTCTTACAGTGGAGGTGGACTCTAGTTTCTCCTGTTCTTCATGGGTCCCCTTAAAGGACAGGCAGGATTTTTGGGATCTTGTCCTGAGGAACATTCTAGGAATCAATTGTGTTCTGGACTGAAATGAGCTGTCCATCTCTTTGGGAAGAGAAAGGTTTCCAGATGGAGCCCAGCCCCACTGGCCCAAGGGCCTCTGAGACAATGGCACTGGTAGGCCTTAGGTACCTCATGCCCTATGCTTCCTCCTATTTTAGTCATGTTTCTCCTCACAGGGACAAAATACTCAGGCCTGACACTTGGAGGAGGAGAGGCTCATTTTGGGTCATAGTTCAGATACTGCAGGCTACATTCGGCAAGCTGAAATACAGAAAGGTGTGGCAGAAGGGGCCGGAGGGAGGTGGGATGCTCATATATGTCATAGCAGCCAGAAAGCAGAGAGAGAGAGAGAGAGAGAGAGAGAGAGAGAGAGAGAG
>NW_004524749.1:3062336-3069597 GCF_000260255.1 Octodon degus
AGAGGGGAGAGGGGAGAGGGGAGAGGGGAGAGGGCAGAGGGGAGACAGAGAGAAGTTGGGAAGGAGGATAAACCCTTCCTGTCTTACTGACCAAACTCCTCTTCCTAACTGCAAGTCAGTGATGGAACTTCCAGGGGGCAGTCACTTCCCCAAAGCCCTTCTGTGAGCACATGAGGCTTTGGGGGACATCTAGAGCCAAGTCACAACTGCCCCCATCTAAACTCTTACTGTCCCTCCTAAGCCCAGAGAATGACATCATGGCCAATCCCATCCCCAGTGCAGAAATGGGGAAGTCACCCTAGACTCCTCCATCTCCCTCTTCTCCTTCTCTTTGCTGACTGCCCACTTGACTCCTTATCATCTTGGCTTTTACAGGTCTCTACCTAAGCCGAATCCCTCATTTGAACTCTGGTCATTTCCTGATTGCCCTATCAGTGTCCTCATTTATTTCTCCACTTCTAGCCTGGATTTCTTCCAATATAGCCCTCCCAGGAAAAGATTTCTAAAATGCAGATCTGATTATGAAAGCAAGCAGTGCTTGTTTAGCACTTGCTGTGTGTCTGGCTTTAGCGTTAGGCAGGTCCTTTCCCTGTCCTTTTAACCCTTGCAGCCACCCTCTGAGATGGGTTTGACCTGACAAAGACTTGGAGGGTTAGGGAGGTGAGATGCATACTGGACCAAGGCAACATGGCTCTTAGTGCCTGTCAGTCTTGAGCCTCTGGTGCCTGAGGCCATAGCCTTCAGCACAAGCTCTAAGCTTCGTGTCACTGTCACACTTACAGAGCTTCCAGGGCCTTTACAGGCTCCCCAGAGCCTTCTGGATGGAAGTCATGTTGCTTAGTTTGCTGGTCTCAGTCCTACCCTCCCATCTGTCTGCACTGCCTGCCCTGTCTCCCCACCTTGCACTAACCCATCTAAACTACCAAACAACCACACATATCCATTTTCAGAGAAACAGACCATCTTTGAATGCATGTTTACTTTCAACTATTTCTTGCCACTGCTCCTCAAGGCTTAGTAAAAACACCACTTCCCAAACAGAGCTTCCAGGTGTCTAAGCAGAAATGTGTTATCTGAGTACCACCAAATCATGCCAGCTCTCTATCCCTGAATTTATACTAGATTGCAATTATTTTTCTTGCATTTGCCTGAACTGGGAATAAGTGTTTGCTGGACTGAGTGTTTTGTCTCTCCTCCCATCCCACCCCCAAGCATAAACTGAAATCTTCACCTACAAAGTGATGGTATTTGGAGTGTGACCTTGGGGAGCTATGAAGTCATGAGAGTGGAGCCCATATGAACGGAGTCATAAAGAGACCCAAGAGAGCCCCTAGGAGTTACAGTGCTCCATCAGGCAGAGGGCCCTCAGCAGAGACCAAACCTGCTGGCATTTTAATCTTGGACATCCAGGCTCTAGAACACTGAGCAGTAAATTTTGGTTATGGAGCTAGGCAGTTTATGGTAAATTGTTATAACATCTTAAACAGACTGAAATAGTGCTCTTACAATATGACTAGTTGAGTCATTCACCTGGAATCAAGCCTGTCATAGGGATTCTCTGCACTAGGGGTGCAAAAAGGCTATGAAACCCCGGGAGATAAAGGAGAGTGCAACTGCCATAGTTTTAAGTCTTGCATCCTAGTCAAACCTTGTCAAGGGGCTTGTAGTCACCACACAACACTCAGTACTGCATGTGAGTTTCACTGTCCTTGTGTAGTGGTCAGGTTACTGAACATGCGTGCTCTTTTTGCACAAGTTGGCTTCCTATCTCTGCCGTGGGCTAGCTGCGTGACCTCACACAGGTTCCTTAACTCCTCTACCTTAGCCTCCTCATTATAAGAGATAATGAAACTATCAACTCTTTTGTGTTTCTGAAACTATAAAATCAAAGCATATAAAAGAAGGATTTCAAAAATGGTAGGCAATATTATCATTACACTTACAATGTCCTTCCAAATCACGACTAAGTTACAGAGGTTTTTGGTCTAAAATTTTCATAGTACCCCTTCCCTAGAAGGGAACAGCTATTTCCCTAGAAACTGTAAAGGTAGGATGGGAAGTCATGGTGTTAATATGTACAAGAAGCTGCATCTGCTTTATCAGGAGTTAAGACCAGTCGCCAACAGTGAAGACAAACTTCTGGGACTCTCGTCTTGCTATGCAAGCTGAGGAATCACCAGAGACTGAACATCTTGGGCAGAAAGCAAGACCAACGCTAAGTAACTCAGGATTAAAAGACTATCGATAGTTCATGACAGGCGCTTCCTGAGAAATACATCTGGTCAAATAGCAGCAATCATTAAATATATGAGAATTGGTCAATTTAATCTGTTCTTTTCATACGGATTGATTGGGTTAGTAAAGGCACTGAGCCAGGAGACAATTGACATTTCTGCATCCCTTTCAAACAAACTGGAAAGAGGAGGGAACAGGGAGACTTGCAAAAGGAATCCAGCCCTAATCCACACCCCATGCAACGTTCACCTGTACCTGGATTTAGGCAGCACAGGGGCTCAGAGGGCCGAAGCCTAAAGAGATTCAAAGGCACAGGCTTAAGGCTGATGCATAAGTGGCTCCTCTTGGCATCCTGACAACAGCCCTACTACAGCTACTTCTCCTTTTCCTTTTATTCTCCACCAATCCAAACTTGCTCAAATAACACATGACATAGAAAGAGGCCACAGGACCTTGGAAGCCAGTCACACCAACAAGCTCACTCCACCCACCATACAGCAAAGGAAATAAGTCATCCATATTTGCCTGAAAGAAATGGCGAATTTCTGACAGGCTACATGGTTCTAGGAACATGTTTCAGAAATATGAAAGGTGATAGAGTTTTCCTGGAAAGATATGGTGGGCATGGATGGATTCTCCATCCAAGGCAAACTCTGCCCTTTCCCTCAGTCACTTCCATCACCATCTCTGAGAAATACAGTGGAACTGATTGATAGGCAACCTACCAATGGCTTCCCTATTGTCCACATTTCTCACAGTTGGAGAGTACCTGATAATGAATACATGCTGTATGTGTTCAGGAACAACTCCTTGGCCAACCTAATTTCAGCACCAGGGAGGTAGACAGCTCCACACCCATTGACGTGCCAGTGGTACCTCTTTATACCCAAAACAACTCTTTGCCAATGTGCATAGCGGTCTAACAGCAACCCCATGTTTATACTGTGGAAAGGACAGTGCCAGAGTGAATTCTGTCTGCTTCCTCAGACAGTCCCCAATGGGAGCAAGTTCAAGTGGTACAGAGCAGTAACAAATTTTTTTTTTTTCCTTTCCTTTCCTTTCCTTTCCTTTCCTTTCCTTTCCTTTCCTTTCCTTTCCTTTCCTTTCCTTTCCTTTCATTTCCTTCTTTTCTTCTTCTATTCTCCCTTCATTATTGATTCTTGAATCATCTCTCATAAAATAAAAAATAAAAACAAACCACAATAAAGCTACATGTGTTCAGGTTCTGTGCCTGCCTAAGCTTGCCTAAACAGGTGCTTTAGACTGCTGAGCTATCTCGTCAGCCCCTCAATTTTCTTCTAATCCTATAGACAAGTAGAAGGTTGAGTTTGGTACTAGTGTCTTTAGTACCACGCCAAAACTTGACAGTCCCTCTATTTAATAGAGTAGGTTCCTGTAAGCAATAGTATCTGATTAGAATCTTGTGATTACTTAATTTTCATGGACTTAAATTTTGGGTTTGCATTCTTTTATAGCAAAGGAAGGTCAATTTCCATTTATGGAAGTGATATAAACTTCATTGTTTTAAAAAATTATTTAAGCAAATAAAGTCATTTAAAATATTAAGTAATTGTTGAGGTTATAAGTCAGTGCAAAGCACTGGCCTAACATACACGAGGTCCCAGGTTAGATCCCACAACTGGAAAAAAAGTTACCCATTATGGTAAAATTTGTGAGAACTATTAGACAATGCCTGAAATCTTGGCAATATTGTAAAATAATGCAGTATTTCACTATGATATCTCCTCTACTTTCACAGACAGGCTTTTTAAAATTTGATTATTCAAAAAGAAAACTGTTGAGGGGCTGCCAGATTGCTCCATGGACTAAAGCACCTGCTAGGGCAGGCACAGGACTGGGGTTTGATGCCCAGCGTGCAGTGTTGGCCCTGCCCTTGGAATACACTGAGATGGCAATTGAGACTGGGCATTGGTGGCACGTACCTGTAATCCCAGAACTTAGAAGGCTGAAAACAGGAGGATCACTACAAGTCCAATCTGTATAGTGAGACTCTGTAGACCCTGTACTAAATTTAAAAAAAGAGAAGGAAAGAAAAAAAGAAAACCACTGATATGATCAATTAACTGCAGAATTCCAGAGATCGGCTGTCTTCTTGCCAAGTTCCTTTCTCTTTGTGGAAGTCAGTTTTCTCATCTTTAAAGTGGGGGTAGGATGGGTAAGACCAACCCATGGAACCCTTCCAGCCCTCATGGCTTACCTGCAAGCACGAGTGACCCCAGGTCTGCCCTCCAGGCTGAATTCACTTCCACTGAGGCCACAGGTGCAAACACATCCCATCCAAGACTAGCCCTATGCTCTCTCCATAAGTCCCCACTGGCTCCTGCTTTGCCTCCTAAATACCTGCTCTCTCTGCTCGCTTTCTCTGCTCTAGTCTTGTCTTCCAGGATTTCTGCTGGGCTGAGACAACAGCTCCCTGCCTGATCTCCCTGCTACCACATTTATCTCTCAGGCACCTACTTTATAGATCACCCATTACAGTAATTGAATCTATAGAAAAATCTTGTCACACTGAGGCAACATACAAGTCTTTTCTGATTGGCAAGATCCTCCACATCTGCTCTTGACTCTGTCTCCTGCTTTCTACTTTTCCTTTGCCCTTTAACCCTCATCCCATCCTTTCATTTGGCTAAATATTGCACATCATTATGTAGGATTCACCTCAGGTGCCTCCTCTCCATGAAGCTTTCTCTGGTCAGCTTACTGACGGCCAGGCTGAGAACAGCACAGCTCCCTTCTGAGCTCTTGGGTGGCCCTGGCCCTTGCTTTTGTTGCATGATCTTATCTGTAAGTGTCCATCCCTCTCACAAGACTGCCAGCTTCGTGTGCACAGTGGTTAGCACAGGGACTGGCACAGAGTGGGTGCTCAATAAATACATAATAAATGAATGGTCTTATTAACAATTGTTGGGGGCAAAATGGCCCCCCACAAAGTCTCATGGTGTTGAAGGGTTAGTTGTCATGAGATGAATGGGTCACAGGGACACTAACCTCTTCAGTGGATGACATTGATGAGTTCATTAGCTGCATGGGCTACTAAAAGGTAGGGCACAGCTGGAGGAAGGGGTCACCTTTGAAGAGAATTCTGCCCCATGCCTTCCCTCCCTCTGGCTGGCTCCTTTCCAGTATGCTTTTCTTCCCGAGTGCTATAGGGTAGACACCTTCCTCCACCCTGCCCTTCCACCATTATTGTCCTGCTTTGGTGCCAGCTTTCCATAGACAGAGACCTCTGCTTGTGAGCCCGAGACACAATTTTCCTTTCTAGGGTGGTATGTATCATTTATTTTGTTTCAGCAGTGGAAAGGTGACTCTATGATGATTTAACTTATAACTCTTTAAGACTACAGAATGCTTTCAATGGACTTCCTAGTCTTTCTCTGTATATCTTGGTAATACCTTGTGAGGACAAGGTGAATTCATCACCCATATCAATACTATCCCTCGCAGGAGGGTCCAGGCTTATGTGAGACAAAGGTTACCTCTTACTTCACCCCCCCCACCCTTGGCTGGGAAAGGCGTAGCTACTCTGGAGTCGCTAGATTGTCCAGAGAGGTGCAGACTCTTTGTAAACACAAACAGAACCCTCTTGGGGCCCTCAAAACTCCACTCCTTCTGTGTTGTCCCCTTGCTAGGCCCATTTTGCCACCCTGGCCATCATCTAGATAGGCCATATCATGCCATAGGACAGATACAATTATACATGGGTGAAAAAAATTTCCATTTTAGTCCCAAGAAAATTGTGATTTTTGCTTAAGTTCAATTTAAAAACATGGAATATGACTGAACTTAATTTTAGTACTTAGGAAAAGATGTTCACAGTAATTACAGATGAGGATACATATATGCAATTTATTTCAAATTTAGTAATACAAAAAAAATTCTGGATCTTAACGTAACTATTTATAACTTGGCCGGGAGAACTCTGCGAATCCCAGTGATTGTGCCAGAATAGGTTATTCTTCATGTACCTTATTTAAGCAATAATGCATGACAGAGTGTGAATTATGGCATATTAATTCTCACCTAGTGTGCTATTAGGCTAACGTTGATGGCCGAGAGGTGTCAGTGCAACTGGGCATGAATTAATATCTAATAATTCCCCTGCTGAAATGTCTTATTGAGATTATAGCATTTTATTAGTAAAGGTTATTCCTTTAAAAATGTTTTTGTATGCTAATTGGGAAAAGGGGGCTCAGCACGGGCCAACCTTTCTGACTTCTTCTGGCGATTATTTCTGAATTTCTCTGATGTTTCAAACACTTGTCCCTAGTGGACACAGGGTCTTTGGAATGTTTTCTCAGAAGCTGGGCACAGGAGAACTCATCAGCAGTGAAAAATGTGAGCATCTCAGCTTGCTTTGGCTGGAGGATGCTTGCCTGATGGTATCACCTTGAGCACCTCTTACACTGGTAGAAGCCAAAAGTAACTTGTCTTAATCACATGATACTGTACTTTTTTTTTAAAAAAAAATCTTTGTTTGTGTAGTACAGGGTCTTACAACACAGCTCAGACATTGGCATGACATGTGGCACTGGGGATCAGACCTGGATCCTTAAGCTTTCTGGGTAGGCACTTAGACTGCGAAGCTATCTCCCCACCCCAGTGCACTACATTTAGTATTCAAAATCTATATATTTTTCTTTTCCTGATTCTATCTATCTATCTATCTATCTATCTATCTATCTATCTATCTATAAAATGCTGAGCTGACCATGGGAGAATAGCACTATACCACTCACACTTCTCCAGGATGATGGCAATGTTCACCTCCAGGCATGTTGGACACCTAAGCCTGCAAACTGCTGGAACTGCAGGTCATAGTAGTTCCTGCTCAAAACTTCGTTGGTCCATTCATGATAGCTCATGTCTGAAATCCCAGTGCTTGGAGAGGCTGAAGCAGGAAGATCACAAATTCAAGCTCTGCCTGAGCAATTTAGTGATATATTGAGACCCTGGCTCAAAATAAAGTAAAAAATGGGCTGGAGATGTAGGTCAGCATGACTGCTCC
>NW_004524749.1:3069702-3088522 GCF_000260255.1 Octodon degus
AGAGACAGAGACAGAGACACAGAGACAGAGAGACAAAGACACAACAACCTCAGCTGCAATTCCTTCCAATGCCTTTGTTCACATACACCATTGGAAGCTTCCCACTCCCATATCAGACAAAATGTTTCCTTGGAGAAGGTGGCGATCATTCTTGATGATTTAAAATATATGGAGATAGCTTCATACAACATAGAGATGAGACTGGCAAATGTTACCTTTTGTGTATAGGCTACTGGAGAGGGAGGGAGTTCTCTGGTCTTTGGAGCCCAAGAAACTATTCCGTTTCTTCCACAGGATGAAATAGGCTCAAGAGAGCAGAACTTGGGGAGCAGAACAAATAAGGTTGTTTATGGATTAAAAAATCAATGCCCATCAGCACCTAGAGTGGCCTCGCAGGCTCGCTGTGGACAAATGTGCCATAGAAGACGCTACCAACATGCACATCAGTGCCATTCTGCTCACTGCACAGTTTTTCCAGCATAATTGGATTTTGGAGGTGTGCAGGAGAATCCCCACAAGGGCACACAAGCTGCAAAGCTAAGGAGGAGTCGTATCCTGAAGAGTGCACACAGGGGCTGCCGCCCTCCCTCCCCCACGGGGATTTCTCCATCGAGGCCTCGCTTCAGGGCACTGGTTGACAGTGAGGTCTCCAATAAATCCTTGATGTCCCAGCATTTCCAGGTGCTCTTCGTTCTTGATTCTTAGACGACTTCCATTCTGATCCCAAAGCTGTTTATGGCTGAGTCTACTCCTTTCGGGAAGTATCAAAGGTATCTAGATTTTCCCATGTCAAGACTGAGAACTGCCACTAATACTTCTAAATGTTCTTCACACCCCCTGGTCCTTGTTTCTGAATGTCAGGGAGGATTCTTTTTAGTTACCTGAAGTACCCATCTCTGCCTCTGCCGTGACCTCTCAGGTATCTGCCCAGACCTAATAAACACGCTGCAGGCACTTTTTGTAAAGGGAACCAGGAGACCAAGAACTGCTGCATGGCAAAAGAGACCACTGCTTCATGATGTTGTTTATCCACTGCAGACAAGGTCATCTCTTCTTCATGTCATCTCTGGGGAAGGACAACCACCCCTCAGCTGGAATGATGGCCTTCCCAGGAGTGACAGCTCAGAGGTTCTCCAACTGCTGTGTTCTGCAGAGAAAAATCAGGTGATCAGGAACACTGAAGAGGGGAAACCACTGTAGAGATAGAGTTGCTGAAGCAAGTGGATGAGCTAACTGTGATAAAAGAGATTCGAGGCCCCTAGGTTTCATCTGTGGGTTACAGCCTTCCCACCCCCACGAGACCATAAGCACCAGAGTCTATGATACTTGGCACAAAGCAAGTCACATACAAGACCTAATATGTCAAGAATCTCTGGGATTGAGACCCTGGCATCTGGAGTTCTATCAATTTGTAAATCAGGAGACTGGTCTCATGTTTTTATTCACACATGCACAGTCACACACACACACACACACACACACACACACTGCCAACTTGCTTCTGATGAGGCATGACACTCCAGAATCTCTGCAGGATCACTTAAATTCCTGTCATTTCTCCTTAGAGCGACCTTCAAAGGGGGCAAAATTGGGAGCTGACAAAGACAATGTGTCAGTGTGGGCTAAAGTGGCTCACTGGAAAAACACAAGGTTTAGAAAGTTTCTTCCTTCTACTGGCATTTCGCTGGTGGTGGTTTTGCTTTGCTAAAACTTCTTTTCTACTCACTGCATAAACTGAGGAACATTTCAGTCTTCCCAAACGGATTGGAGCCCTCAAATGCATTGGGCCTTAGCTCTCAGTTGGAGACTAGCCTAGAGGAAGGCACAGATAGAGACAGTGTCAGGTCTGAGGTCCCAGGCTCTAGACTTCAATGTCTTCCTCTTCGTTGGTTCCCTGAAGGTGACTTTCTTTCTTCCCAGCCCATGCCTCTTTGGTGGTACATCTCTCCCCTTGTAAACAGCTGGTTCTTGCTTGGCAGCTGCTGCAGATTAGTAAATTACAAGTTTGAGATTAAAAAAGAAATGACTGAAGAATAAAACCTTTAGTCAGGCAATTTGAAGTCAGGCTGCTACAATGAACACCTGTTGGGACAGACCATTATTAGAAGCTGGAGGCTCTGGGTGAAAAGATCACTGTGAATTAATTTTGATTGCCTCACAAGACTTTGCATAACAAATGATCTCCAGTGGGGGTGTTGCGGGACTTGCCTTGGAAGGAGGGGGGCAGATTTTGTTTCCAGCAAGGTAATATAAGCTCCCCCAGGACATTAAAATCCACCATTGGCTGCCCTTGTCTGTATGCCTCTGTTGAAACAGATTGTGCATGCTAAGGTTACCATGTATTATGCTTCTGGGCAAAAAAGAGAAACAATTGATATCAAAATCTTTTTAAAAGGTTAGTTGAGAAAGCATGAGGTCAGAGACTCATGACTCCCAAATTGTTAAATCATTTATTTACGTCTGTGTCTATGTCAGTGGAGATTTGGGTGTGCTCTCAATGACTTAAGCAGCCCATTTTTATTTTTTATTTTTTTTATTTTTTAACTGTGTAGACACACACAGAGACATGTGCTTCTGTTCTTTTTTTTTTTTTTGTAAGAAAAGAATAGAGTAAAAGATGTGCTAATAAATGGATTCACTTGCTGTTAGATGACCTTTGTACTTTGTAATGTCATCAGAAATGAGAAAAAGTTAGGCATTAGTGATCACAAGGTACGGTGTGGAATAGATGGGCTGGTGGGGGTGGGGTAGTGGATATACTGAATATTAAGTAGTTTCATTCTTTCCTGAAAAGAAAGAGACTCCAACTAAAATATGCCGGCAACCTACCTGTCTGTCAGCCCCTGATTAAATCTAAGAGCAGGCATCCCATCTGTTTGCCTAAATGAAAAGTGTAATATTCTACTAACTACTTTCTATTATCACTCAACTTAAGGGTTTCTGTGCAAAATGATCTGCAGTTCATTTGAAGTTTATTTGGCACACAAAAAGGAAGCTCCGGAAAGCTTTCTGCTTTTAAGCTAATAAGTAGTCTATTCAGCTGGCTCTGGGTGAATTCTCAGCATTGGACAATTAATATCTCATGAAGTTTCATAGTGGTGGACTTCCATTTGTCGTGGGCCAGAAAACCTAGAGAACATGTTGATTGCCAGAGATAACTAAAACCGCCAGCGCAGTGTAAAACTCTCCTTTTAGTTAAGATTTTTCCAGTAGTAAAGATAAGGGAAGTTATAGAACGGCGTTGGGTTATGTGACAGTGTTTTCTTCGCGGATCATATTTTGTTAAATGAACTATATTTTGTCCTTTTAAACGTGTTGAGCCTTAGTCCCCAAAGTGGGACCATTGCTCACACATGCGGCACCCGCGCCAGACCTCCGCAGGGAGTCCCCTCTTTCAAAGTTTGGGCGTGTTTCTGGTGTTTTCCTAGGTCATCCGAAAGAAAGACCGGGAAAAGCTTCCTGTGAGCAAATCCCTCTTGGGTCCCTTGCAAACGCTCTCTCCCCATGAGCAAACGCTTCGAAAAAGCATTACAATTTCTGTACCATTTGGAAAGTCTTTGGGGGGTTCCTCGGAGATATTAGATAATTGAATATAGCTTTCTCCCACTGGAAAAAAAAATCACACATCCAACAACATCCCCCAAAGTCCCAGCATCCCTTAGCACACCAGTCAATTTTATGACCAAGTTAATCTGGAGCGTGACTTGCGGAGCCCCAGAGGGAGGTCAGTGGAGCCGGTAAATATGTAAACATGGCTTTTTCGGTTTCCGTTTCGCATGAATACAAAATAAACTGCGGCTCTCCAAACGCTGGAAAGTTCTTCCTTAAAGTTAATAAAATCTGTCAACTTCCATAAAGGCCGAGAGGAAGGGGGTCCACAGGTGCAGGCGTCCAGGCTGAGGCTGAAGAAGTAGGCACAGCTAATAAAAAGCCCTGGGCACTGCGTGCCTCTTTCCCCATCAATTCCCATCAAGCGTTATTAGAGTCATCTGCCGCCTTGGAGGTGCGTCCCCCGCGCTCGCCCTGCAGAAGCGACAATGACATTTGGCTGCGCTGCAGGTGCGGCTGTGTGTGGCCGCCTTTGTGGCGCTCGGGTTCTTTGATCTGGGCCACAAAGGGCCGCGCGAAGCTGCAGCCCCCTGCTTTCTGCTGGCTTGGGAGGCGACAGGCTGGGGGTCGAAGAGGGAAGAGCAGCCCGGAGAGAGGGGGTCTCAGGAGGGGATGATCCATAATATTTATTTCAACAATAGCTTCAAATCTTTTTAAACGTCATAAAAACACGGCTCATTAAGCCCACAACAGCCTTGAAATTGTGTTATAAAACCGCAAAACAGAAATCAATACATTTGCTAGAAAGGAGGTAATGAAATATATTGAATCGCCTGAGAAGTGGTTTGTATGAATCATAATATTATTATGTGTGCATCAATTCCATTTCCAATACTTAAAGTTAACCAGCTAGTGAAGAGCGCCCGGAACCCTCGTTAAACAAGCTCTTCTCCGTTATTCGCCAGGCTGGCGCATCCTATAAATAACCCGGGGAGGGGCTCAGATCGATGCTGCCCACTTCATAGCTTCAGCTGCTGCAGCCCTGTTGCTTCCAGGCCTGATCAATATGGGGCTCACAATGGCCCGGAGAAAGCCAGGGGGCAGGCCCAGAGCTCCGGGCTGGAGCCTCCCACCCGGAGCAACACAGCTACTAGTTTCTATAAAGGAGTTCTGGCCAGCTGCGGAGCCCCTTCTAAGGCAAGAGCTCGGCTTCCCACCTCCCCCCTCTGCTGAGGAGCTCCTGGAACCCGCTCTTCTTCCACTCTGGAGCTCTGCTGAGATTGCCCCTGGATCCAGCACTGTGGGCATCTCTCAGGGATCTCTCAGGGCAAGGGTTGGACTGAATTTTCCTGCCTGCTTTCTCTTTGAAATTGATACTGTTTTCTTTTGCTGTACCATCAGTGAATTAAAACTGGATGCACATTTTTTCTACTTCCTGATATCTTTTGAAAGATACACTATTGATTCTGTAATGTATAGAAAACCAAAAATGAATGAGAGACCCAGGTTTTGTAGGACTGGAAGCTTATGCAATGGGAAGAAAAAAACATGTGACCCTCACAAATTTCATTTAAAAAAAAGACAACCTTATTTGCCAAGGTCCCCTTCTAGGTCTTAGGGAGGAGTGAAAACATAGGGATGAAAAAGCAGGGCCTCAGAGCTGTGGCTGTCTTGCCCAGAGGAGGGCCAGGCGCCCTGAAAACTCTCCTCTCTGTGTCCATGCATGCTACCTCTACCTTCTGGAATATGGGTCCTGTCTGGGCTGCAGCTTTGTTCAGCTGTCTTCCCTGTGTGACCCCAGAGGATGCAACCTGGTCACATCATTGGTGTGAGATGTACAGAGAGGGTTGGGACTGGGCCTTGTTACCAATTCCCATCTGCATTACAGTGGTCCCTCTCATGCCTCAAGATAGAGCCACAGTCCACATCCTTGCATCGTACGTTAACGCTGACTTGGAAACGAGAACTGGCTGGCTCCAAGAAAATCTTCCCTGATGGTTGAATGATTGTGTCAGTTTGAGTAAGAGAAGCTTAACTAAATTGGTTCAGGAATTCCACACCCTGGGGTGTGGACAACCCATCCAAGGGCGTCTTCTCACCTGGCTGGCATAAAGGGAAATGAAGAATGACAGATCTGCCTGTTTCTTCAGAGAAGCTCCGATCTTGGACACCATCTGGCTTCCAGTGCAGACTCTTCAGCTTCCAGCATAGGTCTTTCAGCTTTTCAGTGTAGACACTTTAGCCTTCAGTTGCAGACCCATCAGCCTCCTGATACAGATTCACATAGACACTGCAGTGAGCTCCAGGGCTGTTACTGAATCTTTCAGTCTCCACCGTGTAGACACCCTCTGTACTCTTCCTCATCCTACTCTGTAGGTGAGCATTTGTTATGGTTTGAATCTAGGTGTCCCCTCAAAGCCTCATGCAGTCAGTCATGGAGCAGACTTCTAGAGGTTGTTATTAATCAGTTCATGTGAGTTGTACACCAAGCCTGGGGCCCAATAGCCTGAATGCAGTATAAGAAAGGGGAGAAGCTTGCTCACTCACTTGCAGCCTTTATTGCTGGACCTGCTGCTGCTCCCTTTGCTCTTTGCTGTTTTCCACTGCCATGAACAGCTGCCCTCTGCCATGTGCCACTCTGCCTTGGAGCCAGCTGAGTAGGGACTGAAACATCCACTAACTGTGAGCTAAATAAACCTTTCCTTCCTTCACTTTTGGTGTTGGATATTTTGCCCCAGCAACAAGGAAAAAGTAACTGAGGCACCACTGTAAGGCAATCCTGTAAACTGTTCTACATTTATATATCTTACATTATCTCTGCTTTTCTAGGAAACACTGACTAATGCAGATTTTGCTATGAGTGTAGAATCAGGAAAGCTTCTGCCCAGATTCAGAAGGCCTAGGAAGCCAGGCAGTGTGCCTCTGAGAGCGCAGTGTGTAGAGCTGTGTGTGTGAAGCCAAAGGTGCAGTGGAGACCCTGGCAGGATGAAGAAGCCAAGGAAATCTTCAAGGAATGAGCAAAACCAGCAAAAGAAAGAAGTCATGGGAGCTAAAACCACCACAGGTGCCACAGGGGTGGAACTATCCAAGCCCTTTGGGGTTTGCAGCTTGCCACAGACTGTTGGGGATGCTGGAAGTGGAACTGTGGGATTTAATGCTTGCTCTGCTGGATTTGTAGACTTCTTTTGGTCCCTGTTATTTCCCTTTTGGTTCTGTTATTTCCCTGTTTGTAAGTTTTGGAATGGTAATGCCTGTCTTGGACCACTGAGTGTTAGAATTCTTTTACCTTCTTTTTGTTGTAAAGGGGTTTGCAGCTTGAAGTTTGCTTTAAATGTCAGAGGAGACCTTGGACTTAGTCTTTTCAGCAATGCTGAAACTGCTAGGAATTTGACAACCCTTGGAGATGGACTAAATGCTTATTGCATACAGGGATGTACATGAGTTTTAAGGTGCCAGGGACAGGATGGTATGGCTTATGTCTCAAAGTCACCCAAAAGCCTCATATAGTCATAGGTGGGGTGGTCAAAGATGAGATTTTTTTGAAGGTGGCTGGTTCAGAGTATGTGACCTTTGAATGAATTCATGGTGCAGTGCTAGGATCAAGAGTGCTAGGCTTAAGGGTGTGAGGGTCACCCATCCTAAGTAGTCTGGATAAGATAAAAGGAGCTGAAAGATGCTGTTAAGGCCTTTTGTTGCCTTTGCTACCTTCTGCTTGTCATCAGCTATTACCCTCTGCCTTGGAGTCAGATGATCATGGACCGAAACTTCTATGAACTATAAGCCAAATAAACCTTCCTTCCTTTAACTTTAGGTGTTGGATATTTTGTCTCAGTAACTAGAAAAGTAACATAAGACACCCTCTATTGATCATCTTAATGCTGCAGTTGTGTATACACATGTGTACACACACACACCCAGGCCCTCACACACAGGCGAGCCTTCACCTGCACACAGATGCACACACAGATCAGTCCATGGAGTCGTGGCTGGCCAGGTAATCCAAATGTTGGGACTGCCTATGCTTGCCTCAGTAGGGACAGAAATGCAGAGTAAGAGAGACCAAAACTGGTCTTCAACCTGGGACAAGTTAGCTCATTGATGCACAGGACAGTCCCTGCAGCAAAGGATTGACCAAGTTCAAGCCACCATGGTGTGGAGGTTGAGAAATCTCAGGTTGAGTCTGCACTTAAACATTGTTTCTCAGTGAAGCTTACAGCGCTGCCACTTTATTTCAACCACAATTCCTTCACATCCTGTCCAGGAAAAGGGCGAAGGGATGTGCTGAGATCCCATGATCTTCTTTTGCTCTCATGGCTGAGTAACAGGGCCTTGACTCCAGCCTTCCATCCAACTGCCATTATCCCTACTGTGCTACTGCTGCAGCTGCAGCTCTGGGTCCTTTCTCCAGGACCCTCTGAGCATGATCTTCCTTCAGGCCCTACCTGAGAGTGCTGCTCCCACACACAGACTGGTCACCAGCTTGCTGAGGGTTGACTCTCCCTGCTCTGTCTGGCCTATATAGTATGTAAACTAATTCATTTCAGGATCGATACAGAATTGTTTTGGATTCTACAATACAAATAAAGGAACTGGATACTAAAGTGAACATATCTCAGGACCTAAAGACTGATTGACTAGTCTTTCCAGTACTAGCTGTTTTCCTCTTTTTTTTTTTTTTATGTACAATTTTTATTTATTTTTTTTTCTTCTTCTTTTTTATTTATTTATTTTTTTATTTTTCAACAAATAATACACTGCATATATTCTTCTTAGTGGTTAATGGCTGTACAAGATGTGGACTTGTGATCCTATTTACAAACACCATTAGAACAAATCATTCTATTCATTAACAGAATGTAACTATATATCTATCCACTGTTTTCCTCTTGATCTTGTTCTTATTTCCTTCTGCCCCTTCTACCTGTTGTATCATGCTCATCCCGGAATTGATCATTCTTAGCATCTTGGCTACATGTTAATACAAACTTGCAGTGACTTCAATTTCTGCTTTCACTGCCCAGGAAAGAACAGTGGTCACCTGATGTCCTTTGTTTGGAGAGGGGAGTGCCATTCCTGCTACATAATCCCAATTACGCACAATTAGCTGACTCAGACCAATGCTGGCCACTTATTGACTAGACAGATGATCACCCAGCTCCTGATTTTGTCATAGCAGAACCTGGTTTAATTTAGACCTAAAAAACTAAGGCATAGCCACATACTTCCCAAAGCCTTAATACCTACAGATAATTCCCAAGGTATTTTAAGAGCCAAGCCAGAAAGTAAACCATCTGGGTTTTTTAATTATTTATTTTCACTTCCAGCATGCACTCAAGGAAGTAGACCAAAAGAAAAATGTTGGCAAACAAAATTCTCTACATTGTAGAATTCAGAAATGCCTACAAAAAATTAGCCCTGATGACCTAATTTGGAAACTTTAGAGGAGTTAGAAATTTAGTGAAATAAAAAAAAAATTGCTTAGTCCCAGGCATATTAAACTAACTCAAACAAAAGAACTCAATCATCCTTTGAGCTAAGTTTTGCCATAATTTGATCATAGTTTATGGAACTAACATTGAGTAAGAAAGTCAAAATGATTTCTTTCCCTGTAAAGTTTTGGAGTTTTGTTTATAAACACAGATTCCATCATAAAATATCTGGTTGCTTTTTTTAAAAAACCCAAGCTTGCAAAACATTAGGAATTCCTCCAAACTGGAAAATGATTTATTCTTGTTTACTATGTTTATAATCTATAGGGCATCCATAAAGTATTGTGGTCAAGAAAATCTTTAGTCATAAAAACAGCTAATATCTATTTTCAGTCTTTATAGACATCTTTGATCGTCGCTGTCATTTAGAACAGCACAAATGAAAATCTAATTAACATTTCTTACGTTATATGAAAATGTGTAGCTAAATCTTCCTTTACATGGTAATTAATTCCATTTGTATATATTTTCTGGAAGGTAGATCAAAATTTAAATGAATATGATAGAAGATGTCTTTGTGAAGAATCTTTCTGAGAAATGAATTTATCAGCTTTTGGAGTAGAGGCTTTCATAGATTGAATTTCTTTAAAGCAAAACACACAAGGATGACAGTAACAGTGACTGTGAAGGTAAAGACCCTAATCCAGGTTTGTTGAGCTCTGCTATAAAACAGACCTTCCGCTATTGACCGTACATGGTTTATCTCAGTGGAATCTTCTGTCTTTTCTGCCTGTGGGTGTCTTTAGGCACCCAAATCCAACACAGCCAAATTTCCTGTTTTACTTGATGTCTAGCCATGAGTGACATTAGGAATGAAGCATAGCAGAGAAGAAAGAATGCAGAACAGAAATCTGTAAGCTGTGCGGCCTTGGTTAGCTTACACTTTCTAAGCTGCAGTCTCCTTTTATATTGAAGAAAATTACTCTGAGGCTAGAAGTCCTCCAGCCAAATTACTATCAATTCCACTTATAGGCAAGGTCCTTTTTTTTTTTTTGTGTGTGTGTGTGTGTGTGTGTGTGTGTGTGTGTTAGGGAAGGGTCTACAGGGTATTAAGGGTCTCACTACTAGGTCAGACCCGTAGTGATTCTCCTGTTTATAGCCTCCCAAGAGCTGGGATTACAGGCATGTGCCACCATACCCAGTCTCAATTGCCATCTCAGGATGCCCCAGGGATGGGACCAGCATGGCAGGCCCGGGGATGGAACCCCTGGCCCCTATGCCTGCGGGCAGGTGCTTTAATCCACTGAGCTATTTGGCAAGCTCTAAGGTCCCTTTATTTTAACATCCAACTAACATCTTATCACATGACCATAGTTAGGTAAAGTGTTCACCATAAGGTCTACTAGAAGGCCCAGCTCCATTGACTAGAAATACTGGCTGTCACTTCTGACAGTCTGATGTAGAATTTGAAAGTCAGTTTGAACCAGTACTTGATGATTTATGCAACAACTATTTATAAGATTGCCATATGCTCCACTTAGACCTAATTCTTTATTATTATTAATTAATTTTGTCTTTTTGAGACAAGATCTTACCACATACTTCAGGTCAGCCTTAAGTTCACTTTGAGGCCAGGCTGGTCTTGAACTTGCAAGGATCTTCCTGCCTCAACCTCCCAAGTGCTAAGATTACAGGTGCGCACCACCATACCTGGCTGGACTTAATTCTTTTTTTTTTTTTTTTTTTGGCAGAACTGGGGATTGAACTCAAGCCCTTGCACTTGCCAGGCAAGTGCTCATTCTACTGAGCTAGCTTCCTGGCCTCTAGACTTAATTCTTGAAGACAAAACCATATCATATTCATGAGTGTTGTTGTGGTATTTGCTGGGCAGGTAGATGTGGTCTGGTTATGTGCTGAATCAGAGACTAAATTGGAGTAATAAATTTGTATGGATTTATCAAGATGGAGCCATTATTGGGAGGGATTCTGCATCAAAAAAGTCGTTTGTCCACATGTTGAACTTTGTTCCCTCCTGCTTCCCGTTTTTACCACTTACGCCACACTTACTCACTTTGCTTCAAACTATTTGAGTCAGCTGAATATGAGCGAATCCCAAAATCCCATTTGGTCAATTGCCTAACTTTATAGAGGTCTCCACGTGTGCGTGTGTGTGTGTGCGTGTGTGTGTGTGTGTGTGTGTGTGTGTGGAGGGCCGATGTCCCCTGCTACCACCCACATATTCGGGTACACTTGTGTCTGCAGATGCATATATTGCATCATTCCAGTGAGCAGTGCACTTGCCTTTCTCCAGCCTTACAAATCTGAAAGCATGACTATATCATGCTCTGAAGTTGAATAAGTATTTTAGTGGAAAATGACAAAGAAAGAGCATTTTTGGAAACTAAGGGCTGCCAACTGAGAATAGGAGGAAAAAAATACTCCATATCACCGCAAGAGAGAGGCCTAAGAATTGACTTTCCAGCCATCTCTTTTATTCCTGCACTTATTTTAATCATCCACATATTCTCTTTCGGGCCATGATTGCTGATTTTACATTGTCTTCCATTCCCAGGGCTCTGTCTTCTGTGGCCCCCCGCCCCCTTGTCCTCGCAGGTCTTCCACATGATACAGTTTGTGTCCTTAGCAGATTTGGCCGATTAGAGCCAAGAAGCTCTTCTTGTCTTCATCCAATCCTGGCAAGTGAGAAGAGAAGGGAACAACGTAGCTTCCTCTCCGAAGCTGATGGGGCAGCCAGGGGGACTCCATGAACACTCATTACAGGTGCGCAGACTCGAAGACCAGCCACATCATATATTGTAGAAGGCCAAGTTGCCCACAAGTGCCACCCTCCGAGGCATGCATCAATCTCCAGGCTGAATCATTGCCCTCAGCCCACACTGGTGGGCTCTTAGGGCTGATTCTGTGTTCACAAGAATTGCATCATTGTTAAGGCTCCAAAAGCGATTGCCAGTTCTGTTGAGTTTGATAAATTTTATCTAGCACCTCCTTGGGAAGGTCTTTTGCTTATTCTTTTAAATATCTGAAGTACAATTCCGAACATTTCAAAGTTGAACTCCTTTCTGTTCACAATCAATCCCAGAAAGAATCTGGATAGAAGAAAAGGAATAGCAAACTTTCTCTTTGTCCTAGAACAAACCAATGGTATTTGGATTCCCTATGGAGGTGTACCCTAACAAATTGTTCTGTACCAGTTATCTGCATGCAAAGGTCAGGCAGTCTCAAAGATCTATATCTAGGATAAAAGCGATGTTGGCATTTCTCAACAGGGGAAGGTGATTTCAATGACTTCGTTTACTAAATGTGGAATTCCCCCAGCAAATTCACATATTGCAAAAGCCATAAAATAGTAAAAGTCTCATTCAAAAAAAGGTTCAGGGAATAGAATTATTAATATCAAAATTTAAGTACCTGCAAGCAGGTGCAGGGGCCAGGGTTTGATCACCAGGCCTGCCATTCTGGTCCCGTTTCCGGGTCGTGCAGAGAAGGCTATTGAGACTGGGTGTGGTGGCAAAAGCTCCTGTAATCCCATCTCTTGGGAGGCTGTAAACAGGAGAATTACTATGAGTCTGATCTAGTCGTGAGACCCTGAGTACCCTGTAGATGCTTCCCTAAAAACTACCAAAAAATATCTAAATTTAATGAAGTACTTATCAAAGACATCTTTATAAAAAATTATGTCTATTTCTAAAATGACTGAATCAATTCTCTGCCTTAGAAAAGCCTTTTCTATGGGGCTCAAGTAACAGCCTGAGACTCTGCCCCAAGGTCTCTGTGTCTTGGAGTCTGAATATAGGAAACAATGGCTCCAAATGTGAATGAACTGCAGAGCCATTATGCTCATCCCTAGAACCTCATATTTATTTATTTATTTATTTTGTACTTAGTACAGAGTCTGCAGGGTCTCACTACACAGATCAGACTCATAGTGATCCTCCAGCCTTCAGCCTCCCAAGTGCTAGGATTACAGGCACACGCCACTTGCTTAGTCTCAGTGGCTATCTCAGTGGGCCATAAGGGTGGTGCCCACACAGAACAGCGGAGATCAAACCCTGGTCCCTGTGCTTGCCTAAGCAGGTGCTTTAGTTTGTTAATCTATCTAGCCAGCCTAGAACCTCATTTTTAAAATACAACCTTGAAGTAGGTATGTAGCCCTGTGGTAGAGAGCTTGGCTAGCTCCAAGAGGCCCTGGGTTTGGGTGTCAGCCCTGCAAAATAAGTACATGAATAAATATAAAAATGCAAACTCAAAGTTTATTTATCGTTATCATTTTTTAAAAATTTGTAGTGCAATGAGAATTATGGAAATAAAAAAGAAACACTATTTTGAGACACAAAATAAATTGAGATACAAATCTAAGGCAGAATATGAGGGCAAAGTCTTTGTTTTAATGGTAGAATAAAAATTTGAATTTTAAGTGGATGTTGAATATTAACCCTGACACTGGCCTGGATAGCAAGTTTCTCAACCTCAGCTCTATTGACATTTGGGCCAGGCAATTCTTGTTGTCAGGCCTCTCCTGTGTATTGCGGGAGACTTGGTGCATCCCTGGTCTCCACCTACAATATGCCAATGCTCTCTTTCAGCTGTGACAACTGAAAATGTCTCTGGTCCCAGCCCAATGTCCTCTAGGGGGCAAAATCAACTTGGTTGATAATTATTATTCTCATCAAGGGGAAAAGTAATTTGTGAGATATTTTTATTCCACTTCGAAGAAAGTAAAATATATAATGCATTTCTATCATATAATGGAATACTAAACAACCATTAAAATATAGTTTAATGATACTTCCTAGGTACAAGAATATGTTTATCCTATAAAGCAAAATAATAATGGAATGCAACATGAAAGTATATACGCCCTAGATATGCGTGTGCCTGTCTGTGTAATAAGGTACATATGTTTGAAATATGTACAATAATTTAAACGGAAAAACAAAATGAAAACCAGTTACCAATGGACAATCAGATAATGTGGCATGTTCTTTCTTATATTTTGTTGTTTTCCCAGTCATCTACCAGAAACATGTACTTTTATAATTTTAAAATGAAACACAGGAAAGACAATGCAATTTGCATTTAACATCCCCTATTTCTAATTTAATTTTCTTCCACATCCCGAAGGAACCATGGTGATCCCTTTTCTACTCTTAGGATCCTTTTGTTCATGAGATACCTACCTATACTTCACTCTAGAGTCTTGTTTCCAAGGCCAGAATTTATGGCAATGTTTATTCCATGTCTTCATTCTCTCCTGGGCACATTCATTCATTCATCCATCCATTTCTCTGGCACTATGCTAGTTACTGGGAATTCAGCGTGGAGAACAAGACAGGTAGAGTCCCTGCTGAAATAGAAGACAGGGAACCAAGAAACAAACACAGGGGCAAAATTATTCCAGAGTGGGAAAGGAGCTGGGAAGGCAAGAAAGCACAGGGACAGCGACTGTGGCAGAAAGCTCTACTGCAGCCCATTTGGTTGGAGAAAATCCCCCTGAGGACGAGACATCTGAACAGACCAAAGAACTAGACAGAGTCATGAGAACCAGCACAGCACATAGAAAAAGAAGGCAATTAAAGCAGGCGTTTTGCAAGTAAAGTGGTGTGACAGAAGGCCAGGTTGGGGAGCTGGCAGGACCTGGTGGCACAGCTGTCCTAAAGCCAGGCTTAAGTTTAGGCATGCAGGGAAGTGGTAATGGCAAATCAAACTCTTTCAGCCCAGGATCTTGGAATTTGCATCCTAAAATGAGCCTTGGAGGTGATTTGGATGTATTGGAAATTTTGAGAGCTGCAGGGTCTTGGCCTTCTTCCAAAACTGTGAGGGCTGTGGGGACAGAGGTGCTGAGTGAGCTGATCTGAAGAACTGCTCTTCAGAATGTGGGTCACAAGGCAGTCATAACGTGTCTCTGGGAGCTTGTGAGACAGGCACTATCTCAGACACCCATTCTGAGGTTCCGGCTCAGAATCTACATTTCAACAACAATGTAAGAAGTTTGAATACACATGTTGGAGAAGCGCCTGTTTAAACCAATGCATTATACATTATAATAAAGCTTAGATAGAAAAGATAAAAACAGTATGACTTTTAGTGATGAGAGCAGCAACATATTGATTACATCACCACTTTCCTCTGAGATAGGGAGCCACCATGAATAATCTGAGTAAACTTTGTTCTAGACTGTGCTTACATTTAGCTTCATTGGAGTGAAATGAATGCCGTGTCCAAACTGCAGCCTTGAGTTTGGGTTTACAAAGCCTCACCAACTGGGCAATAGATGCTGAAACTTACGTTACTTTCAGATTTTTTTTTTTAAATAAGAAAAGCTTTTTAAGAAGCTAAGCATAAAATTTGGTATGCTTTGCTAGTGTTTCATATTTTAAAAAATATGTTTCTTAGTTTGTTTTGTGCTGCTATAACAATACCTGATGCTGAGTGATGTATAAATAACAAAAAGTATGCCTGCCTACCGCAGGATCATGTGTTTGGAACATCCAAAAAAGCATGGTGCAGACATGTGACAAGGGTCCCCTTGGTTGTGTCAAGGCATGATAGAGAATAGAAGGGAAACACTGCAGGCAGAACAGGTCAGATGTGCGGCCTCACTTTGCAGCAATCCACCCCTGGGAGAACGAACCCTGCTCTTTCAGGATGCCTTAATTCCTTCAGAGGGCAGCAGCTCTAAGGCCTAGTCTTCTTCCACCAGGCCCCACCTCTTAAAGATACAGCCTGGGGCTGGGGAGATAGCTCAGTAGAATAAGTTCTTGCCTGGCAAGCGCAAGGGCCTGAGTTCAATCCCCGGTTCCACAAAAAAAAAAAAAAAAAAACACTGGAAGCTTTGAGAGACACGCTCAAACCACATGCAAACCACAGCAACGTGTAAGAATGAAAGAAATGTGAACAGGTGGAACCCAGACTTTTATGACTGACCTTTAGTAATCATGAGTCCTATTCATGTCCGCTGCTCCTCTGTCCATGTTGCTTTGCGCATCTGTTTGACTTAATGTTGGTATCTACCGATTGGATTCTAAGATATCTGACTTGCCTTTTCCTCTCGTTAACCTGGGGCTTTTCACTTTTTATGCTGCAGGTTTGCTACTTAGACTTGCCCTGGAGGGCAGGTTTTGCTTCTCTTCTTTCAGTGATCAGACAAGACCATGCTGATTTTAGGAACCTCGTGTTCGTTCTACAGCTCTCCTATTCAAATGCTTCTTTAAAGTGACCATGGCTGCTAACTTTGTCCCTTTGTCCTTCGAAGCTGATAAGCCATTCTTTCTAGCAGCCATCACTAATTCAAGACTAAACACGATGTTTTCTACAAAAGTGCTACATTCTGTTCAGGGGACCTAGAAAAGGTTCAGATTCTCTTGGCATGGATATTAAGAATGGGTGTTAGAGTGGGCTGCTGTGGGGCTGAGGGGGAAAGGAAGCCTGACTTCTCCTCCTACAACGCTTCCTCACCTTCTCTGGGGATGGCCAAGCTCCCCAGCCCACATGTGTTCTCTGATTTGCACCACACTATGAATGAGGACACGCAGAAAGGGTGCCACCTCTTCCTCCAGACTACCTGGCCAGAGAAGAGATCTTCATGGGAAATGGCAGTGGATGCTGTTTCATGTAGGTTGCACTGCAAACTGTTATTGCCGTGGTTTTGCTCTTGTGAACAGGGCTGCCCCTGTATCTAGGGCTTCTCTAGCAGGAGGGCTTTCTGATCCTCCACATTTCTACAGGTAACATCCCCAGGAAATGCACTTGCTTGCTTAGCTCAGTGCTTGGTCCTTGCTGTCTTGATCTGCTTCTTGTCTCCCTGGGGGGCGGCTCTGTGTCCTAACAGTACACAGGGTAAAACTCTCCACAGCGGTCCTCATTGTCATCAATCTCTCACAGTAATATTCTGCTTGACCAGTGCAGCGGCTCCTAGAAAACTGTCCACATAAATCCCACCTGAACCATCCTATGGGCGGATAAGCAGCCTAGAGGCAGATAATTGTTTGGCTGTGGTCAGTGATGATGCCCAGCTCCCTGTGTCTGGTGTAGAGTAGGTGCTCATTGAGTGCCTGATGAATGCAGGAACTCCACTCAGCAAGCCAAGCACATCCCCAGTGCTGAAGCAGCTTTCCTGAGCCCCTTCCTCCTTTGGAGATTTCACTCCTGTGTCCTGTGTGTGCACTTCTAGAATGCTTCTCTGCACTGCAGGCTCACCCCGTGGGCTCCTCCAGTTAAGCACCAGAAGTCAATCATGGCATTTTCCAAGCATCTTGGCACTTGTATTGAGAAGTGCTGAACAGTATACTGTCTCAGTCCATTTTCTATTGCTAGGACTGCATATCTGAGACTGGGTAATTACAATGGGAAGAGATTATTTTTGGTTCACAATTTTGGAGGCTGGAAAAGGACCCAGATCTGCTCATCTTTAAAGGAAAACCTCATGCTGGAAAGAAGAAGAGAGGTCACAAAGCACGAAAGGAAATGAGAAAGTTGAGGAAGCTGAACGTGGTTTATAACAAATACTATATGAGCTATAACCCGTTCTGGAGGGAGCCACGGTAATCCCTGTGTAAGGCAGATACTTTATGGCTCAAACGTCTCTCAAAGGCTTTTTCTCTTCCCAACACCATTGCAGTGGGGAGCATGACTCAGAAGGAGTTTTTGATGGGTACAAACCAGGCTCAAGCCTTAGCACTTTTTTTAAGTCAACCATTTGAGGCAAAGAAGTAAAGGCAGAGGGAAAAGTGAAACAGGAATGGGAAGGAGGGTCTGGGTAAATTGTTAATTAGAAACTGTAGGCTAAAACCAGGCATGGTGGCGCACACCTGTAATCCCAGCGCTGCGGAGGCTGAAAACAGGAGGATCACTGAGTGTGAGCTGTGTAGTGAGACCTTGTACTAGATACATAAAAAGAAACTATGGGCTAGCAAGTTGTTGGGGTCGTGGGGCAGCTCTGGTATGCCTATGGCTATGGCTTTGATCCCTAGGATTGCAAAAGAAAATATAATTTTGTCTAGACAAGTCAGTCCCCTTCTGAGGTCACACTCAGAGAGTTCAATCTTAATTTCCTAGACCTCAGTTTCCTCATCTGTTTCCATTTGTTCTGCTCTAAGGCAGGGTTAAAGCAAACAGTGAATGTGCAGTGCTTTAAGGAGCATAGGGGCTCAGATGCAAGGTTGACTAGAACTCTCTTTCCCCTACTGAGATCCAGCTTCAAGCTGTCCTGTTCATTCCTTCTCTTTCTTCCCTAATGCCCAGCAAGCATTGACTTCTGTAGGAAACCTAGGGTTCCATCTGAACCCTCCTGGTGCAGTCTTCCTGAGGTATTCTCATGCCGTAAATTGCCTTCTTGGCTATCTCTGGCTCTTCTCCCTGAGGATCTCTGCAGCTCTACCTCTCTCCCCACCTTTTCTTGCTGAGTTAAGCTGAAGTTGCTCCTCTCACTAAGGCAGGGACCCTCTCTTAGTCCTCTTTTCTTACTTTCAGAAAGTCAGATGCTTGCAGAATCCATAAGACAGGTAGGTGGGGAGATGCTAGGGTAGAGACTGCAGAAAGATGGAGAGCAGTTCTGAAAGAGGACAAGCACACTACAGCGCCAGCCAGCTAGTTGTTGAAATATGGGAAAGGGAGAATGACTGGTCATCTGGCACTGGAAAAGAAACCTGGAAGTTGGAACTCTCATGTACTTTTTTTTTTTAAAGGACTATCTTTTTTTTTTTTTAATTATTTATTTATTTATTTATGAGTGTGTGTGTGGCCAGCTCAGCCCACCAGGGGGCGGGGCTGGCTGGCATGTGGTGCTGGGGGATTGAACCGCGGTCCCTGTGCTTTGCTAAGCT
>NW_004524749.1:3088622-3097890 GCF_000260255.1 Octodon degus
GAGCCATCTCACCAGCCCTCATGTAAGTTTTAAATGCTGGCAACACTTTCAAATTTGTTTTCTTTTCTTTTTTTTTTTTTTTTTTTTTTTTTTTTTTTTTTTGTGGAACCAGGGAACTCAGACCCTTGTACTTGCCAGGGAAGCGCTTATTCTACTGAGCCATCTCCCCGACCCCCTAGATTTGTTAACCAGGCTGCATGAGCCAACTGAAATCCTCAGTAGGGTGAGTGATCAGACCCAGGCCAGGATAGAGGCTCTGGGCATTTAATGAGTTCTGAGAGTCACAGCTTTCCTGGGCTGTGGAATCTGCTTTAAAAATCCAGTGCTTCTTTCCATCTTCCTTCTCTGTTTAGGTCCTCAGTGTGAGTCACCTGCGCCACTGAGGCAGCCTCCTCCTGCCCAGGGAGCTTCTGTGGAAACAAGAAGCTCCCTGACATCTCTGCAGATGTCAGGTTAAGATGAAGCCTGTAGAGCAGACAACGTAATTGGTGCCCAAAGAGACACTAAGATGCCGTGATGATGCTGAGCAAGGTCACAGGTGACGGTGGTGGCGCAGACCAAAGAGCTGAGTCTGCAAGCCAGGGATGCCAAGCATCGCAACAATGGCAGCAAAGCTGGGAACATGTTCTCTGCCAGACAGAGGGTGCAGCTCCACCAACCCCTCAATTTAGGACTTCTAGTCTCCAGAGCTGGTGACAATACATTCAACTGTTGCACATATTACAGTATCCCTGGGAAGTTGTTATGGCCCATCGAGGGTAGGTATCTTTTTTATCCATTCCTCAGTTGATGGGCATTTGGGTTGTTTCCAAGTTTTAGCTATGACAAATTGTGGTTCTATAAGCATGGGTGCACATACACTGCTGTGGTATGATGTTTTTCAGTTCTTCTGGAAACAAAGATACTGTATTTTTGCACAATGGAATATTACTCAGCTATAAAAAGATAAACTCAAGGCTTTTATAGGTAAATGGATGCAACTAAAGACCATACTCATAACTGAAATAAATCAGACACACATGTGGAAACATTGCATTGTTTCACTAGTGTAAGAACCTGAAAGAGTAAATAAAATCTGAGAGTTATAGTAGATACTGTGAAAGGGAAAGAATCTATTCAATGGTGTCTTAGTTACTCTTCTCTCGTTGCTGGGACAAATACCCGACACTCAAAATGAAGGAAGGAAAGGTTTATTTAGCTCACAGTTACTGGAGGTTTCAGTCCATACTCATCTGGGTCCAATGCAGAGCAGCACAGAGCAGAAAGCAACCTTTCATGGTGGAGGCAAAGAGCAAGAGAGCAAGGGAGGGGTAGCAGCAGCTCAAGCAGCTAGCTTCTCTTCCCACCTTACATTGTAATGCAAATTACCTGCCCCAGGGTAGGGGAAGTACTCACACCTATGAGTACTTCCCAGTACTTACCCACCTATGGGTAATCCCAGCAGTACTAAAACCCATAATCCCAGCCTTGGATCACACATAATCCCAGTGGATCATGAGTTAACACAAACTCTACAAGTCCTCACCCCATGACTGCATGAGGCTTTGGGGGGACAACTAGACACAAACCATAACAAATGGGAAGGAAGAACAGGGATGAGGAAAAGCACAAAAGAAAGAAGGAAGAGTAAAGGATACACACACACACATACATATATATGATAGCTTGGATAATTGTCTTGCTGATTTCTACTGGTCTATTAAAAGGAGTAGTTAATGCTTAATATTTTTTTCTCTTCTCTTTTTTAAATTCTTGTAACTTTTTGACCAATTTTGCATGCTTCTACTTGGTAATTTAAACTAATTTGAAGATGACATTATGCAATATAACAACCATTGTTGAATTATTACTTTTTAGTGAAATTTTGTATCATTTCTAATTTTTTTTAGTATTTTTTATTTTGTTTGTTAATTTATTTTTTATTTATGTATTTTACATAATAAGGGTCTACAGGGTGTTCAGGGTCTCACTACAATAGATCATACTTGTAGTGATCCATCTGTTTACAGTCTACCAAGAGCTGGGATTACACGTGCATGCCACCATGTCTGTCTCAATTGCCATCTCAGCATGCCCCAGGGGTAGGGCCAGCATGGCAGGCCCGGAGATCAAACCCCGGCGCCTGTGCCAGCTTGCAGGTGCTTTAATCCGCTGAGCTATTTGGCTGGCCCTCTTTACTATTTTTTTTATACTCTTTAGAAAGAATAAAAAAATGAAAAGAGGAGCCACAACAAAAGTTGGAGACGGCTGCGTATTAAATATATGTCATCCCCCACACAGTTCAGGCTGAAATTTGCTTGTCATGGTGGCCACATTGAGAGATCAGGGGTTTATGAAGTGATCAGGTCATTGAGCCTTCTCTCACTACTTCTCTCAGGAGTGGACCCAGTTTTCAGGGAAGGTACTGGTGTAAAATGAGAGCATCTCTCACGCTTTCTTCTCCACACATCCACCTGCCCATCCACTTTCCTGAATAAGCTTTCCTTGGCAAGTACCTGGTGTGCGGCTGTGGGTACAGCTCAGCGGAAGCGTGATTCCCTAGCATGTCAGTTTCCCTGGGGCTGTCCCAGCACTACCTGCTTCATAACAGAATAGCAGCCTCAGGCTTTCTGTTATAGCAGTAGCAGGTCCTAGACATCAAGGGACAAAGGAAGAGTGCCCAGCCCACCTTCTCATCCCTTTTCCCTCCCCCAGAACACATTCATTCATTCAAACTTGAACCCCTCTCAGATGTCCCAAATTCCCATGTCTTCTCTAAACATTTCCTTGATTTTCCAGGAATTTTGAAATCTAGCTTTGGAGCCGGGAAAATGGCTCAGTGGAATAAGCTCTTCCCTGGCAAGTGCAAGGGCCTGAGTTCAATCCCCAGTTCTGCCAAAAAAAAAAAAAAAAAAGGAAATCTAGCTTTGTGCAGATTTCAGAATGGATAGTATTGGTTTTCTTTGTAAAGAGACAAAAATATACCAGCTGCTCACACCTGCAAATAATTTCTTCACAGCAACAGTTTAGATGCTACTTCTTCCCCTCTGTGAGGACTTTATAACTTGGAGTCTACAAAAAAATGAAAGAAAAAAAAGTTTATTTTCCCATTAGAGAGGAAAGAGGGGGATTACCCTCACTTCTAGGTGGGTGGATTATTTCCCTTATGGAAAAGAGACAGTAAGATACTGGCATTAGTGCAGTGTTACGGTTGGTGTATATTTGTCTGCCCAAAGCCTCATGCAGTCATTGAGGCACAGTTCTACACTTTGTGATTAAGTCATGATCCAAGGTTGGGATTATGGTTCTGAGTACTGCTGGGGATTATGGGTGTGAGAACTGTAGGGATTATGGGTGTGAGTGCCACACCCAGCCTGGGGTGGATAGCCTGAATATAATGAGAAAGAGAAAGAGAGAGAGAGAGAGAGAGAGAGAGAGAGAGAGAGAGAGAGAGAGACAGAGACTGACTTCCTCTCTTGCTGTTGCCACTGTTGCTGTTACTCTTCCCTTTGCTCTTGCTGTCTTCCACCACCTAGAACTGCTGCCCTCTGCCCTGTGCTGCTCTGCCTTGGAGCCAGCTGAGTATGGACTGAAACCTCCAGTAACTATGAGCTAAATAAACCTTTTCTTCCCTAATTTTGAGTGTCGGGCATTTGTCCCAGCAAGGAGAGAAGAGTCACTGAGACACGCAGGTACCTGTCCTCAGTATGGATCCCTGCTATTTGGGACTTGGAACAAGAAGGTTTTTTGGCAAATAGGAGTGTAGACAATGGATCACTTTCCTCTTTTCCTAAGACTTAGCTTTTCTCTGCAGACCTAGGAAGAGAGTAAGTAGAGGAAAGATTAGAGTGCAGAAGACACGGAAACAAACTCACTGCATCCCTCTGGCCCTGGCGCTCAGTAGTTGATTTCTTGGGAGGTTTTGTGACAGGGCAAAAGGATAGCATGTCATTAAGAACTGCACTCACTCTGGAGCTATGAACTCTGGCTTCAGATTCTTGTTGCTGACCAGACATGTGACCTTAGACGTTTAATTTTAACTTCTCTGTGCCTTAGTTTATTTATCCATCAAATGGGTTTAATGATAATATCTACTTCATGTGGTTGTTGTTACAAGGACTATTTAATTCAAGTAAAGTATCTGGAACAATGTTTGACATTTTGGAAGTTGTTAAATACATCTTGTCAAAATGAGGTTACTTAGCCCCTGGGATGCTGAGAGCCACACAGAAGTTGACGGCTTAAAACAACCATCGGTAATTACTGCAGAGCTGTGGGTAGGCTCCGTGTGGCGTGGCGGGGCTCCTGCAGGTTGGTGGGGCTGGGCTGCGCCAGGCAGGGCTGGGCTGAGGACAGCTCCCCTCCAAGGAGCTGTCCTTCTCTTCCTGAGACCAGGTGGCAGGTACTTCTCAAGGTGGCAGCAGAGGCACGAGGGTAGAAACACACAGGCACCTGGAGGCCCAACTTTTGAACTGGTGCGCATCGCATCTGTCTTATTCTTCTGCTTGAAGCAAGTTTCTCGGAGCAACGCACAGGGCAGGGAAGTTCACTTGTCTGTGATGGAAAGGCCATGGCAGAGGTTACCTGGTGGAGGGTATGGATGAAAAAGAACTGCTATGGAAACTCTTCTGGCTATAATTTGAATAAGAGTATCTCTCTGAGAGTTAGGTTGAGGAACACATGAATGTAAGCAAGTTACCTCTAGGGCCAGACTAAGTAGGCAAACCCTCAGGAAGTCAAGTCCTAATTCTCTATAGCAGAAGAAATTCATGCTGAGCACAGTTGGGGAATTTAGGGGTGTGTGTGTGTGTGTGTGTGTGTGTGTGTGTGTGTGTGTTCAAATGTTATATTTGTCAAAGTTTCCAGATAACCTTCCTGAGCCCTGTTTCTTTTTCTTGTAACACTGGGGATCAAACCCAAAGCCTTGTTCATGCTACCCAAGCTCTGTACCACTGAGCTACACCTCCAGCCCTGAATGGTGTTTCTGATGGGCCTCTTCCAGATACGATTTCTTAGGACTTCACATGAGGCTATGGTAAACCTCGCAGTGAGTATAGTGATGAAGGATCTTCAGAAATGGCAGGATTTGGGAGGAATGTTATCATGGTTACCCAAGAATTGGGCCCGATTACCACTGGGGGAGGGACTCTTAAAGACATAGTGCAGCTTGCTGCAGTAATGAAGCTTTCTCACTCATAGTTTTTGTTTCCTCTTTTGCATTCGTGTGTGTTTAAGGAGAAATCCCCTTGACGACAAAATGCTATTAAAATGTTCCACGTGGAAGCAGCCCAGGAAAGGAGAACACACACAAGCTGGCACCAGGAGCCCAGCTGCTGTTCTTCTCTCTTTCCCTGCAGAAGCAGTCACTACAGAACGGATATGTGACCACGAAGAGAACTGGAGCCTGTGTGTGCTGCTTACCTGTGCCTTCATTAAGGCTCGATCCATCCCAGCTCTGGCTGCTGATCCTTCCACTAAAGCCCCTAATTCCATGTTTCTGCTGGGAAACAGAGGGAAATCATACTTTTTCAGGGCTTTTGTCAATGGCAACTCAGGCTAAGAAGCACACTTAAAGCACATTCACACAACTGGAATGAAAGCTTAAGAAGACATTACTGACCTCTACTACCTGTGAGGCACTCTGGCTTTATCTGTTCTACTACACTAAAGCTTAATACTGGTGGGGTCTACTCTGCTGACCTAATAATGCACTAATGAGTCACAATCCAGACTGAAAAACTCCAGGCTGGTTCAAAGGTGTGTGTTGACAGGTAAGGAGGTAGGGAGAGGCTTCAATAAAACTCTTTAAGACCCAGAGACCTCACACATGGGTAACATAAGAGGCAGCTGCTCAGAAGAGAACTAAGAAAGGATGTAGCTGAGTGAAACTGTCCAATGGGTTTGTGCTGTTCTGAGTTGGAGCTTGTCACCCATGTGAGACATACTGTAAGGATTTCTGCTGCCCATGATAAGAAGCTGTAGGAAAGAATTAAAACATTTCCATTCTTCCTAGAATACACTTGAGAAGCGGAGTTCACGTAAATTACATTCTTAAATAAGTGGTAGCATGTGGGAGATGCTCCAGTAATGGGAGGACTGTGAAAGTGGCCAGAATTTAAAAGAAGCTGCTGGGAATCACTGATGGAGGTCTCTGAGCACAGACGGGAAAACTGCACCAACAATCAGTGACCCCTCAAGGGCCCAAAGCTGGTGACAGCTCTGTATTTCCTATTTTCTAACCTCTCCTCTCCAGACCTCAGTTTTGGCATCTGTCAAATGGACTGCTATGAATCACATATAGCATGGAGCATTTGGAATGGCTCCTAATTCAGGATACAGAAGCACCTTGCAGATTGACTAGGAAAGTAATCCACTTTTTACCCCTCGCATGAAGAGTGGGAGCTACCGTGTTTACAATTTCATGGGGTTGACAGGTGATTGGCTGGGCTTCATACTGAAAGTAGCCATGATTAAAGCATGTGACTCCTGGACTCTTGGTGTCTGGGTTCCAAGGAACTATATCAGGATTTAGCAATGCTCAGACAGAGGCTGGATGAGGTCTTGCTCTGAGTCTAACAAAGCAAGACTGACTTCTATACAGTGTCCAACTTTGTAACTTGTATGGCTTCAAAGCCATCCAGGAAACATAAGGAACAATCTGATCCCTGAGTTGCCCTTTGCAAGGTCAGTTGCCAAAGACCCCACACAGAAGACTGCCTGTTCTGGGTGGCATTTATCAAGACCCCTCACATTCCCCACCTTGTCTTCCTGCTTTCCCAGAGGGCCAGAGCCAAGCTGACATGAAGTGCGTGAGTCTTGGTTCAACTTGAGATCAGATAGACACAGCAACACGGCAGAAGCCAAATCATATGTTTAAACAGTTGAGAGGAAACCAGACTAGGCAAGGAACTGCAACCCTGGATTTAGCCTGGGTGAATTTTCCTTCTCTGGGATTTCCTGTCCCTTTTCTGGGTGTTTCTATCTATTGAACATTCCCTGGCAGTTGGTTTAAGGCCATCAACTCTGTGGTAAAAGAAAGCCTTAACACAGAACTTGGGCTTAGTTGCTAAAATATCAGCCGTTGCCAAAGTGTGTGGATCCAGAGCCAGGCACACATGACAATCTCCTGGGCTCTGTCAATCTCTGCTGAAGGTGGAGAGAGAGACCACACTTTAAGACTAGGCTTAAATGGGCATCCACACAGTAAGGCCAACAACTAACTACCCCAACAACTGCCTTTGGGGGTGGTGGGCAGGCAACAAGGGCATTAGTGAGTGAACAGAAAGCAGATCCCTAAGGTAGGGAATGCCAATAAGTGAACCCAAAAGCCAATCTTCTGCAATGTTCTCAGACTAAAGTTAAAATTTAACACTTTTTTATGTAAATCATCTGGCATACTGAGTTGCATGGGTGGCAAGGAGGGGACAATGGGCTAGGATTAGATAATTTACTTAGTGCTAAAATTCCAGGAAGTTTGTGTTGCTTTGGGCCTGGATCTTGTTACTTTTTAGCTCAAGTCTAAATCTTTATCATCCTACTACAGTTGAGAAGACTTTTTGTTTTTCACTCAGTCATTTTTACAGTTGTAATTTTTACCCCCTTTCATCAAATAGAGTTGGTTAGATTAGCAGCTTTTAGTACTGAGATGAAAATATTGGTAAGGCCCAGTGGGTCCTGTTTTGTTTATTCTAGCAGAGTGGCTTTGATCTAAACATATTTCCTGGGGTCTGGATGAGATGACCTAATTCCTGTCTTATCCCTCTCCACTTTTCTGTGAATCTCAGATTGTGCTCTACTGTGGGGCCCTTTGAAATTCACTCTACGATTTTCCCCACTTTGTTAGCCTCTGTGACATTTGTGTCATTTGTGGCAGAGTGCATAACTCCTAGTAAAGAACCGGAGGCTTTATTTTTCTAACAGGACCGCTAAGTTTTAACAGACTGGGAGCTCTTTTCCCCCTCTTTTTCTTTTTAAAGTTCTTTCATTCTTGACATACACAACATGCCAAAAACAATAAGCAAATACTCTACTGCTAGAAATTTTGGTCAACTGCAAATCATTTAGGATTTTCTGTTTGAATATCTTTTTTTTAATTAATAATTTTAGAAGTTTGCCCTCACCCAGTCTCTACCCCCGAAAGTCAGTCGTGAGAATGAACCTGGCCTGTGGAGATCTGATGTAAAAGCTCAAAGCCTAGTTGGGGTCAGTTATCTCCAGGGGGTCTGTAAAGAGTCTCCCACTCCACTCACTAGGGCAGGTTGGGTCTCATTCATTTTCTTTTTGTTTTCTTCCCGGGTCCCTCCCAGTCACCAAATTGCTCCCTAAATATTTTCCAGAAAGAGGAACCCCATGGGGGGTGGTGGTAAGCAGTTGAGATGGGTTGGGATAGGGGAATAAAGGATTAGCAAGAAGGAAAAAGTCGTAGAAAGACAAGAAAATGATAGCAAGGGCACAGACAGGAAGAACAAACAAATAGAAAACAAAGCAACAACAGCAAACTATCTAAGAAATCAATCCAGAGAAGTTCTTCAGATTTGTAAATTTGGGCTCATAGAAACTACTGCACTTTTCTGTGCTTTTACAATTCACTTTTTAGAAAAACTGCGGAAAATGTCATCAAAGTGATTTATTTTTAGCTAAAAAATTTTTGTGAACCTAGTTGTTATTCCACTCTGCAGCAACTCTTCGTTCAGTGAATTTGGCTCCATAGGATTCCAGGGCGACCACGATGCACGTCCAGTTGAGGAGATAAGAAAGCCCAGGAGCCAGGCGCGGTGGCTGAGGAAGGGGAGGTGGGGTGGGAGCGGGTTGGTGAGCGGCCCTCACGGCCTTAAACCAAGCTTTAGACGTTAAGTCCATTTTCTCCTTTTCTGGGCTGAGCACAGAGCCGAGCGTATTCACCACACCAAGAAGCAGGGCTGAGGGCACTTTCTTGTTTTGGAAAAGGTTGAAAAGGAAAATGGGCAGGCAACGATCAATAGATTAGAAAGTCAATCGATACATGGATAGGCAGGGAAAGAAGAGGAAGAAGAGACGGAGACCGCGACCTTTCCCTAAGGGCTTCGGTAGCCTTCGAAAATCTGTCTAAACGAAAAGCTACTTTTGCTCGCTTTCACACACTTTCAGAAAACGCTAGAAAGAAGAGAAAAAAGAAAGAAGTGCCCGGCTCCTCGCACCCCGCCGCCCGCCGCGCGGAAACGGACTCGCAGCCCGGGTGCGCCCTGCCTGACCCTGCGCCCCGCCCGGCGTGCGCGCGGGAGCCGAGGGACAGGGGCGGGGACCCGGCTGC
>NW_004524749.1:3097990-3134446 GCF_000260255.1 Octodon degus
GCGTGCAGGGTGCAGCCGCAGCCCGCCCCTCGCGGCGGCCCTGCCCGCGCTCGAGCCGACGTCCCCAGGCTCCGTCCCGGGAGCAGGAGCAGCGGCTGGGCCCTCGGAGCGCGCAGCCCCGAGCACCGCCCGCGTCCCCCATGGTCGCCACTGCCAGCCCTGGGAAGGTGACAGACGCCTCCTGCGGAACCACCCTATTTGGCTCGGGTAGAGCTAGAGCTTCTGGCCGGAATTCCGGCCTTCCCTCCTTGTCCACACTTTGGGGAAAAAAAGGGGTCATTCTTGGGGCGGCGAGAAAGGGACTGGAAAAGTGAATTCGAGAAATCTCGTTCTCCACATTTTCGGGTGCTAAGACGTTGGAGTGAGTCTGTCTCGGCACTACCACCCCCACCCTCTCCTGGTTTGGGTGGCCATCCCTCCTCCAGCAGACTGGTCTGAACTCAGCAGGTCTTCAGAGGCACCGGCCGGCAGGGCTGCTAGGCTGAGCTGACGATTCCGGCGCCTCTCTGCGCCCCGACCTGCCGACCTCGCAGCATTCAAGTTTCTTTCTGGGCTTAGGTCCTGGAGATGGTGCCCCGAGCGGCTCCTGTGTGGCCCGCGCCCTGGTGGAAACTTTCTCTGGAAGGTGGCCCGATGCTGAGTTAATTCACCCTTACCTGGGCGAAGCCACCGGCTATGACCACAGTTCCACATCTCCTCAAAGAAAACAAAATGTCAACAAATCCTTGTGGACTCAACTTCTACCCCGTCCTATTGCTAAGCCTCAAATCGTGCACAAAACCTATTTTTCCCCTAGAACAAAGGGAGAGAAGAAGAATCAAACTGAATTTTGATGACGAAGAATTCAGGTTGACTTTACTTCTCCTTTAGAATAGACCTTTTCTTTTAAATATGCATGTGCTTTTAAATGCCTAAAAAACTAATTAAATAAAGAACATGTTGACCTCGCTGGGTTGAGGCCCAGTTTCTGAGTCAGATTATATAACCCTGCTGCACCGGGAATTCTCCAGCAACGAGGCTCTCAGCCGCCAAAAAAAAAAAAAAAAAAAAAAAAAAAAAAAAAAAAAGAAAAGCAAAAAGCAAAAAGCCACTGAAACCAGTGAAATGAAACCAGAATAGTTAAAGCTGAAATCTAAATCCAAATATCCTGCTTAGGGAAATTTACCTGTCGGGATGAGATTTCCAGTGACAACTTTTTATTTTATTTTATTTTTCGGCCAGGGGGAGTGGGGGATGGGGGGGCAGTTGAGGGACTATCCTGTAACATTCCCAAACAAGTAATGGATCTGGGAAAATATCTAAGACCTCCAGATTTCGAAATGAAACACACACACAAACACACACACACACAAACACACACACATGCCCATGCAAACCCATTTCTGTTACAGCTTTTACAATTTCTTATTTAGAGAGAGATACTCACTCACATACACAATTTACTGGTGCCCAGGGAAATGTTAAAATACATTTAGGGGCCTGACTAAATAGAAATGCACTCTAAAAACACAGACACAGTATGTTGCTTTATCTGTTGCAAAAAAATGTATTTGATTACTTGAGTAAAATTACAGTATCTCTGTTGTTAGTAAGTATTAAATGTTAAAGAAATTGGACCCCCCTTCCTTTCAACTTTCCAAGAAAGTGCATGTAACAGTCCAATTTTTTTCTTCCATACCTAATACAAAATAAACAAACACTATACCTGCTCTCTTGATCAAGAAGAACCATCTGCTCTTGTAAGGAATGTATGTACATTTTAATGAAAGTGATATTTCTTATTGTATATACAAGAGCATCTACATTTTCTCCACTGAAGGTTGTTCAAGATGCTATACTTAGCAGCATTGTGAAATTCCAGCACACATTTTCTATTGTGAATATACCTACAAGGCAAAATGTTACGTCTCAGTTTCAACTACCAAAACAACACTTGTTTTTTTTTTTCTCTAAAGAATTCTGCGTGCTTATTACTGTACAGAACTTATTAACATTGAGAACGACTCAAGTAAAAAGCACAATACAAATAGCAGTTCAAAACGGAAATGGTTAAATCTACAAAACAAAAAAGCAGGTTGAATTTTAAGAATAAAAATGAAAAACAAAAACCCAAATCTTTCAAAGAGCCACGCTGTTCAGTTTGTACTTTCAGTCCTTTCCTTAAACCTGTTTTGAAAGATTAGACAATGTGTTTGCTGATAAAATTTTCCGGCACGATCAAAGTGTACATTTATATACAGACTTTATTAGAGATCTAATGCATCACGGAGGCATTGCATCAACACCAGGTTCATATTAAACTGGATATAGAAAATAAGTTAATGCCAGATTAAGACCGCCTAGCAGGGCAACTTGCAATTGCCATAAATGTTACAGCAAGTTTACAGCACTCTAGTCAATTAGTATTTAGTTCAAAATACAGAAGACCAAAGTTAACGCTTGCATTCTGTTTGCAAAGCAAGGTTATATCACTAATAAATAAGCTTTCTTAGAACTCTAGAAGTTGAACAAAGTACAAAAGAATGTCTTCATAACGTTGCAGTTCATAGACCTGGGGGACGGGAAGGTAGGGGGCAGGACAGGATCAGGAGGCAAAGTAGGTGCATTCTGAAGAGGAATGCTATGTCTCAAGCGTGTTGCTGCTCTAACTTGTCACGATCTCTTTGCTGTCCTCCACAAAGCGGGTGAAGCGGAAGTTGGTTCCGTTCTCACTGCTTGCCATTTTCTCTAGGCCGGCCAGAGGAGCACTGGGCTCTGAGTTCTGGAGCTTCTCCAGGTTTCCCGTCAGCCCACTAATAGGTGAGCTGCTCCCGCTGCCTAGGCTTCCAGGAATTGGAGGGATGCCACCATTCTGAATGACAGAGATCTCGTTGGCCTTCATTGCCAGCCCGTTGGAGAGCGCTGCTGCATACTGATTCCAGAAACTGGAAGGATCTCCGCTTCCTGACCTCGCCGCCAAATCCTTCTGGAACATTTCTGGGAACTTGACAGGATTGCCTCCTAGAAATGTCATGGGACCATCCACGGAGAGCCGGCGGCCCCGGCGTGCAGGGGTGCTATTCCACATGTGGGTGCCCATGTGTACCTGAGGTCAGAGTGGGGGAGGGGAGCAGGGAGCAAAGAAAGGAAGGAAAAAACAAGACAGGAGCTTAATAGTTGAATCTGTCTCAACCCATATACTAACACTCCACAAAACAAGGGGCCCACATGTCTATTCTTATTATGTGATGGACAGAGGAAAAGGTGAGGGGAACCATCCACTCCTGTGGATGAGTAATAACCTATTCGTTCTGTGCAGTGCTGGGCCATCTCTCCTCTTCCCAGGCAAAGATGCCTTACTTACTCTTTTTTTATTACCCGTATTTAGCTTATAATGGCCTCAAGCAAGCTAGTCAGTCCCAGATAGCTCCTTTCAGGGTTAGAATTGTTATGTCCACTCTCATTGCAATGGTAAGTATTGTATCTGACACCCTTTACACCCTATAAATGTCCTTTGCAGATGGGAAGAAAGTACCCCTCACTGATTGCCCGTTGGAGGGCCTGTGTATGGAGAGAAAAGCCAGAAAGTAATTATTCATCTCACATTACTGGCAGCAATCTCTAGAGAAATACTCTGTCAACAGAAAAATGTACACAGTAAAAGTGCTCAACCATTGCTCTAGAACATAAGCATATTTGCTTTATTTCCAACACATATCAGTATGAAATGTTATATAATCAATTATCATAATACCCATTAGCAGAGAAGAGACGTTATTGTTTCTAGAAAAACAAACCACGCTGCACTGCATAGCTATGAAAAATGGCTGTGTACGCCATAATTATTAAGTGATATGGGCGGCACACAGGCCACGTGGATGTCTTTAATCAATACCCCATGGCAATGCCAGGCTGTCTTATTTGGTAGGTAAAGCAATTCATTTGGTGCACTTAGCGAGACAACAGAGAGAGGCCGCTCTGGTACCAAATCACTCAAGGCACTGTGACATGCAGGCTGCCCTCCCCCGCCTTCCACAATCCTGACCCTCACATGCAGCCTCATTTCTCCCAGGTCAGCCACGTGCAGCTGCACCCTCTGGAGACCCAGTCCCTGAGTATAGGAGCGGATGACTCTGAGCAGATGACTTAGACAGTCATTGGCCATGGAAGGGGCTGCTGGGGTAGGTGAGGTGCAGAAGGAGTGGGTACCTTAAGATTGCCTTTTGTTGTGAACGCTCTTCCACAAATAGTGCAAGCGAAGGGCTTCTCTCCAGTGTGAGTTCTCTCGTGGATCTGAAGGGCACTCGATGAGGAGAAGGTTTTGCCACAAGTGTTGCAATAGTGCTGTTTGGGAGTTCTCCGGGGCAGAGTTGGGAGCAGAACTGGGGATGTGGCAGAGGATGACAGAGGCCCAGGAGGGATGTGACTGGTGGGGGTGTCCTTACTGTCCTGAGGAGAAACATGCACAAAGCCGTTGACCTCTGTTTTGATGAGAGACGACAAGGAGTTGGCGGGAATCACCGCCGAGTTCTGATTGGGGCCAAGGTTGGAACTGGGCTCAAAGAGCTGTGATGGTAGATCTCGCATCTGATGTGTCAACATGTGCTGTTTCAAATTACCCTTTGTGGAAAAGCCACGATTGCAAACTGTGCAAATAAATGGTCTCTCTTTGGTATGACTTCTATAGTGAATGTCCAAGGCACTCTGACAAGCAAAGGTTTTGCCACAAATGTCACAAGCAGTATTTTTAAATTTACCCCGATCTCTGAAAGGGAAGAGGATTCCCAAAGAATCTTCTTTGATGATTTTCTCTGCATGACTAGATGTCAAATCCAAAGCCCCCCCATTCACTGGGGTGGGAGACAAACCATTGGCAAACTCGCTTGGGCCCGCTCTCGGTGGCTTTTCCTCCATGCTGGGTGACTTGTGGAATTCCTGGGTGCTGTTGGATGGGGACAGAGCCTGCATGGAAGAGGTAGACTCTGAGATGGCCGGGCTGCCGGCACTTTGGCTTTCCATGTCACCACCCACTGAGGACGAATCGTTGGTCAGCACATCCCCCTCGACGGACCCGTTCTCCACAGACTTGAGGCTGGCCTGAAGCTGTTCTGCCAGGCCAGCATTGATCATCTTCATCTGATTTTCCAAAGCAGCAATGCTCGACATCTCGAGGGGCAAAGGTGAAGACGACAAGCTGTCCTGGGATGCATCTGCTGACTTAGGGGTATCTGGGATGCTGCCTTCAGGACAGTCTTCCATGTTTTCATCGGAGAAGTTATCTAGGTCATCGAAATTTTTCTCATCGAAGGAGCCTGTGTCAGACTCCATGGACTCGGGGTAGCTGTCAGGGACAGGGGTGTTGGGGATCTGGCCTCCCATATGCATTCGGATGTGTTGCTGCAGGACAACAGCATTTGTGAACTTCTTCTGGCAAATGGGACAGGAATGCTGGACTCGGAGTGGGGGCATGGCCCGGTGGACACTGTAGTGGGTTTTAAGATTCCCTTTTGTGGTGAAAGCTCGGCCACAGATCTTGCACTTAAAGGGCCTCTCCCCAGTGTGTGTCCGGTAGTGCATCTTCAAGGCGCTCTGACAGCTCAGCACCCGGTGGCAGATGATACACTCATTGGGGTCAGTGGCCTTTTTGTCAATGTTTTCTACCAGTTGCTGCAGCTTGGATGTCTCTGATGCCTGGGCTGAGTCCAAGAGCCCCCCAAAAGGAAACTTGGCCTTGAACTGCTCAGACATGAGCGGCAACAAAGGGTTGGTGAAGGTGGTGGCACCTCCCGAGCCATAGTCGGCTGCTGGGGAGCTCAGGGTGCTGTTGCTTGCTGTTGGGACTGAATTGGTGGCCACACTACTCTCCTCACTTTTGCCACCAGAGGGTGGAAGAGTGGACACTTCTGCTTCCTCAGGTAGCCCACCCAGATTTCTTGTGGCTGGATCAGAGACCCCAGAGTCACTTTTGACTGAGCTGGGGGGGCTGGCAGCAGAATGGCTGATGGGGACGGGGGCTGGCTCTTCAGTCTTAATGAAGGGTGTGAGGCTCGGGAGAGTCGGGGGTAACGGCAGGCCAACGGAAGTAGTCAGCGTGGGCAAGACGGGCTTGGTGTCTAGCCAGCTGGTGACCGGCTTCTCCGGAGGGATGGACATGCCGTACGGGATGCCAGTACTGGTGGGGATGTTGTCCAAGTGCTCAGGCACAGGATAGGGGTTCATCTGGATGTGAGGATACTTCTCTTTGTGGCGCTGAAAGTGGACTTTCAAGTTCCCCTTGGTGGAGAACCTGTTTCCACAGATGTTGCACTTGAACGGCCTCTCTCCAGTGTGGGAGCGCAAGTGGATCTGCAAGGCACTGTCGCTCCCAAAGACCTTCGCGCAGAACCTACACTTGTGTTTGAAGAATGCCTCATCCGAAGTACTTTTTGCTTCGAAGGCAGTGACATTTGGTGGCTTGCTTTTTCTTTGCTGGGCCAAGGCAGACAAGGAGTTTAAATCCTCTGCAGTTGTTCCGATGTTGGGCAAAGGGCTGGGAAAAACCGAGTTAGCAGGGGTTGGCTGAGGTAGAAGTGGATTAGATGCAGGACTTAATAAACTGCTTATTGCAAAAGCTGGTGAGGATGATGCTGAGACTGCTGGGTTGCTGACATGGTTTGCGCCAGCACTCGAAGCCACTTTTTCTGAGGACGGGGTGGTAACTGCTGCCGTCAATATGTTCATATTGGGAGAAGTGCCACTGCTGGATGGAATGACGGTGTTGCCAGAACTGCTCTGAGGTAGCTGGATTGGGGGTAGCTGTTTCACACCACTAATGCTGGCAGATTGGCTAGCGAGGCTCTGTGCTAATCCAGCTGCTGCTGCCAGCTGCTGAGATAAATGGGAACTTAGTGTGGACAAGGGGTTGGCAGATGTTCGTAAAGTACCTTGAGAAGGACTAGAAGATGTTGGCAAGTCTGTGTTCTGAGAAGCCAACAGTAATATTTGGTGCCGAATCTGTTCGATCAGTTGCAGTTGGTGGATCTGCTGCTGCTGCAGTGCTAAGAGCTGCTCCATGAGGGCTGGAACGGCCAGCTTGCCTCCGGAGGCCCCACTGCACCTCGCTTCCTGGGAGAACTGGGCCACCGCCACCTTGGTGCTCTGGAGGTTCTCAATGATGACGTTGCTGTTGATAACAGAGAAGTTGCCCAGCGTTGTCAGGTCCCCGAGTTGAGGTAGAGAGGTTGTGATCACTGAGGTACCTGTGGAGGAGCTGTTCTCGCAGCTTGGGGTGGCGCTACTGGTGGTGCTGCTAGACGTCCCACCGCCGCTGTGGGGAGCAGCCGGGGCCTCCACCTCCATGGACTCTTCCCTGTCAAGTCCCTTGTGTTCTGAAAGGTCACTGCAGTCTACTTGATCTGTTTTGCTCACTGTGTCTTTCATTTGTTCATCAGGATTATCAGGAGGGGGGCTAGGGGAGAAGGTTTCAGATGGGGAGGCTGGATTTTCACTGATGATCAAAACTAATTGATTTTTCGTGCAGTTCTTCTTGTGGAGCAGAAGATCTGATAGCTCAAAGAACTCAGCACAGCACCGGCCACAGACATGGGCATCCTTGCTTTTGGTGGGGCGATTTGGTTGACCCTTCTCTGTGTCTCCTACAAACATCAAAAGGCTCAGGGTTAGAAAGGAAGCCAGAATTCACGTCATCTGTGATTTTTTTTTAAAAAAGTTAGTCAACTTGTTCCCTAACTGCAAAATGCAAAACTGTAGTCCCTGAAAACCTAATCACTATTACCTAGGAATGTTCATAATTAATTTTTAAGGGTGTGGAGGAATTTTCATTCATTTGGTATCTCAGATAGTCATGGCCCTCAGATAATTCAGCTAAACATAAATACTATGAATGGAAGAAGACACTGGTACATAATGAAATTCCATAGCAAAACATTGATTTCCAATATTTTATACACCTGATTTGTCTACTCATCCACAGAGGGTCCAGCAACCATTCTGAGGACTTATTAGGCTCTTGAGTTTCTGTCAACCTTATTCATTTTCAACCAATTCAAAGATATCTGTGACAGTTTGTTCTGTCACTAAACTAATTTGTAGTCATTCAGGTTCCAATCAGTTGTTGACAAGGAGGGAAAAAAAATGCATATCACCCAGCTGTGGACTGACAACTTGAAAATCACCTCAAGCCCCCACCCCAAACCTGTGCTCAAGCTGATCCGTGACAAACACATTTTAGTCCCATCAGTAACAAATCCTCAAGATTCACTCGAATACAAAAGGGGAAGCAACACACAATGCAGAGAAACACAATGATCATAATCCCTTACAAGGCCTGCAAAGCACCTATATATCACATCATGGCATGTTTATTTTTAAAATTAAACAATGCAACCCTAGCTCCTACTTCACTAATGAAAGGATATATGCCAAATGCGCCAAATGGCAACAACATGCCTCTAAATATTTTATCGAAAGTGCTCTATCTATAAAACGAGTGTAAGACTTACATTCTGATTAAAAATCAACTTAGAGAAGGACGTGCAGTTAAGGGGAAGTATTCCCCTTCCCCTAAGAAATCATGTTTGGTGTAGAATTTGGAAATGCTTTGCAATCCTCCTTGTCTGAATGCCTTTAAAAACAGTTTGCTCTTAACTGTTATCAATTGTTTAACAGATTGTTCTGAACCTTTTCTTATAAAAATCCTTTTATTTCATGTTTGTTTCCACTGGTTGCTCAGATGTCTTCTCACTAAGATCCATTTGTAAATTAAACATAAAAATCTCCAACTCCAGGCTAACATCCTATTCAAAGACAGGATGGCGTCCCATTGTTTGCCCAGCATGGGACACCAACTTCTGCTGTACAAATGGTGTGTGGTCATCTTCGAAGCTATGAAAAAAAAAAAAAAAAACAAAACTGTTTAATTCAAGGATTACCTCCCTGTATGCTTTTCTGCAGAACTGAATCGGATAATAGGTAGTTTCCATGACTTCCAAATAGAATCTCCCAGAAAACTTGCAGGGGGGAAAAAAAAGGTAATTGCAGATATGAATGCATGCAAAATCAAAATCTTGCTTTTTTTTTCTTCCAGAAAACTTAAAAAGTCCATTCAAAAGAGTCAGGCATTTGCCTTTTTGGTCTGAAGATCTAAAAAGCTTGAATAGTTCTGCATTTCAAGAGACTATAATTAACACTAAAATATTAACTTCTGAAAATTCTTTAACTCTATCTGTTTAGGCTGTTGCTGAGGTTGATTAGAACCCCTGGTAAAGTATGCCAAATATATGCACACTATTCACTGGGAGTGGTATTTTAGCAGCAAAGTTATACCTCATAAGCTAGCTTTCCCAAACCCATCTTTTAATCTCTACTAGGTTATGGTACAAAATGCACTAATGACACCAAACACATTGTACTTGTAGCAGAACATACCAACAATGATCCAGTTTTAATTTAATGTTTAATCATCCTAATTGGCACCAGATTCCTATGCACATTTAAGGTACTGTTTTAAGCACTTTGTCTCTCCTCCTGCCTTAACATAAACAAAATATTAAATGAAATTCGCTCAAGTTAGGTTGCTTCACTTGGGACAAAAATAATGTGACAAAAATTCTGTTTAAAGCTTCTTATTTTGACAACCAATTTTAAATGATACATCCATTTCAGATGCTTATTTTAAACTAGGAAATGCAATTCCTAATATATTCAACAGAAATGTTATTTCTTTCTCCTTGCACATTTCCATATGTAATGGTTATGTTTCCATCTACTTTTACAGCCAATTATGAAGGAACAAAAGCTATTCTGTTTGTTCACACATTTTCAACAAAATGCATTAAAACTATTATGTCAGCATGTTCTATTAAGCTCTGCATTCAGTGGAAAATACTTTTCAACCAGCTCACATTTATCAAAACATAAAGCCACTTTAAAACACAGTTTTGCTTGGTCAGCTGGGCTTAGACAAATAATGACAGATTCAGAACTAAATAACTAGCGTGGGGAATCAGAAAACTGACTTCATCAATTGTACACATTACAATGTAGTTGCTTCAAATATTTAGCACATCTGTGCTCACGATTAAAGGGCATTTTAATTCTTTATAACTTGCAAACATCTGATATTCTCATAATGTATAGTGAAAATAAAAGATAGGTTACTTTATGGGATTTAGCTGGTTATTGCTTTCCTGTGCTCAAATTCTGTATTTCTACTGCATCAAGACTCACTTGAGAATTTTTTCAGTTTTTCAACCTGAACATTTTTATACTTAGGATTGTGGTAACTCGATGAAAAATACAGATGTTTAAAAATAAAGGCTTTTTGCTATAAGAAGCTATGTTTAAAAAATTACCTATATTTTACCTTAGATTTCCAAAACATTGCAATAAGTTGACATTTGATCTCACGGTACAGTTAACTAATTTCCTGATATTTATGAACACTCCAGTCCTCCCAAAATCTTAGTATCTATTTTGATTTATTTCAAAAGCTGGTGTCGCTACACAGTAATAATTCCCAACTTTAAATCTATCTGCATTCTGAACAGAATGCCAATGAAGCAGCTTAAAAAGAAAGACAAAACATGCGAACTAGGGTGAATCTTTAACTACCACAAAGAATATCTTAAGTTGTAATAAGATACACACACACAGGAACATGTTCTAATTCATTTTTCCGATCCAACTCTCTACTACCTTGTATCTCTCTCAATAATCTGTTACACAGGATTGCAACTGGTGACCTCATTAGAGTAAATACAGTTGCTTGCTTCTTGTATAATGGTGAAAATAATATTGCAGTTTATTTTCTAAGGATTTTACATACAAATTAAAGTAATTTTGTAATTCTAATCAGATAGGAACATTTAAGAAGCAGTGGTTTTCTAAGTATGTGCACAGAAAAGATATTTGGAATTTGCTGATTTTTTTTTCTTTTTCTTTTTTTTTTGGGGGGGGGAAGAAGGCGATCTTATATTACTACCAAATTTGTGCTGAAATTCCAAATGTTTTAGTTCTTGTTGTGCTTCTTAGGTATTTGATGTCAAACTCAGCTTTGTCACTTTTTCATCACCTGAACCAAACATTTCAGAATTGGAAGCAGAAAATTAAAGTGTTCCAACATACTTGTCTATTGAGAAAATAAAAATGAAAACTTTCTTCACACAGAAAGGTTTAGCCAACCAGGAAAGAAAACAAAAACAACCCCCCCCCCCAACCAGAAAACAACCACCCAACTCTACCAGATTTAGTTTTCTTCTTTGGAGCTACTCAGAAAAGACACTTCACTGTACCTCCCATTACCTAAAGAGTGCATTAACATTTTAAAATAGAACCACTCACAATAGTGCGTTTGAGGTCCATAATTTTAACAGGCTGGTCCTTTTCGTGGACCTATCTGGAAAGGCTATCACAAACCTATTTGATTGATTGATCCTTTATCTTCCCCCCTCCCCCACAGACTAGGCAAAGGCTGAATCTGAATGTCCAATTTAAGATTCCAAAGCAATTGTAAACACTACGACATATGCTGTGCATATTTTCTAGAATGTCTAAAGTTTCCTCTATGCAGTATGCAACCAAGTGACAAATTGGCTGCCTTCTAGTTCACTCCGTGTGTTCACCAGAATTAGTGTGTTCTCCCATGGAAGAAGACAAGAGAAATCTCTGAAAAAATAACACAGACAAGATACTCCTTTTACAGTAGTGATCCATTAGAGCCTACCTAACACACACAATAAATAAAAGGGGAGAAAATGTCTTCCCCATGGATGAATCAAAATGAACACTAGATGGGGTTCCAGTTGCAAGGGTTTGTTCAAAAACTTCTTTGTGGCTTTCTTATTCCAGTGACGCGTAAAAGAGAGATTCCTTAAGGCGAGATCTAAACTCTGACTACATAAACATTGGCAAAGACACAAGAAACTAAATCCCTGTTGTTTGAGGGTAAAACTGAGCTATGGGAACTACCTGTCAATCTTCCCCTTTGGGGGTCTGGCATCTGAGGGTGACAGGGGAATAAGGTTAGGAAAAGAAGCCAAGCTGATAAGGTGAAACTAAAATAAACTACTAACTTCCTGCTAAGTGACTAGCAAGACTCAATTTGGGGGTCACTGGGAAGATACTGAAGGACATATTATGATCTGGACCTTGTCACCTTTGTATGGGAGGAGGCCAACAAAGGTTAAAACAGCTCCACACATCTAGGTTTCCTACAGCCTGGCACACACACACTTTTTTCCTCTTGGGGGAGGGGTAGAATTTACCATCTCTCGCTAAACTGCTGAAGGACTGGAGTTTTGATTATCTAATAGGTTTCTCTGCACCAGGATATGTTTTACACAAACTTAGTCCTGGCTGTAGAAGGAATTTGTCCTGGTTACTACACACAGCTTGGTTTTAACAATTTCAAAACATGTAACCTGTCTGCCTGATTCTTCCCTAGATTCCAGTAAGACTCCACAACAGAAATGTACATTTTTGACACCTTAAGCAGTCCGTTGATAAAGACAACTCCACACCTCCAAACCAGAAAGAAAAGAAATCTAACCCTCAATGAATTACCTACAATTTGGTACATGTGCTTATGAACCATAATGGAAACTTGATGAAAAATAAACCACCAAACATTCAGTATCACAAATTCACTTTCACACATTGTATCTCACCCCAGCTAGACTTTGTTTCTGTGTTGTTTTTAACATTTTAGGAAGTATCTTGCAGCCTAAAGCACATCTCAAAAAACAGTTTGCATTTTCTGCTCCAGAATCTTCCATTATGCCAAACTTAAAATAGGCCTGATTAAACATGAATTCTTTCCAACTGCCTTATCTTGCAGGTGTCGGTTTTTCAAAAAAAAGCAATTAATTATAGTTCTCTCTAACCTTTTGGGCCCAGAAATCAATGTGTTGCCATTAAGCTGCTCACAATGAGTAAATTACTTTGGTAAAAAACAGAATTTCATTATTAATATAAACAAGAGAGAATTTCATATGAGTCAATGTTTTATCTGCAATTCATGTTTTTACTTTTCAGTAGTATGTTTTCTTTAAAACTTGAGAACCAAAATATTTAATAAATGAATCTGAGTAGACCCTCCATACAGTTACAGAAGTCTTAAAAATACCACCAAAGGGGTGGGGAAACAACATGCGTGCAAATACACACACACACACACACACAACTGAAATATAAATCCTTAGGAAAGAACTCACATATAAAATCATCAGAGTTTCATATTCTCTTTCCTCAGAATTATCAATTATCTATCTTGGTAAATAATCTTCCTAGAGGCAGTTAACTTTGTACAATTTGGGACTTGTTGAATATCATTTGTTCACTATGAGACAAATCATACTTGCCATAATCTTCATTTCACAAGGAACTGAAGGATTATCAAGTGTATTTTGCAGTGTTTTGGCCGCATGGCTCCACTAAGGTAGAATGAAATATCAGTGTTCTAAGGGGGATTAGATAATCTTATTTTCTTGAACTTCTTCTGACGAAGCTGTCCCTGTGCACTGCTCAGCACCGCTTGGCCTTCCTTTGTGAGTGTATTCACACTTAAACACACACATGCACACACACAACAAAGCAGAGAGCCATCCTTCAGGGTTGCTGTAATGGGGTCTACAAACTTTTCTAGGTCCTGCTCCCGGTAGAAGTCATAAAATTTGAGGTTCCAGTATATGAGAAGAACATAAACTCCATTTAATTTGGTAATATTTGCTATTTCATTTGCTGTATTTTCAAGAACATCACAAGCCAGAAGAAGAAATAAGCACAGCGATGGAAGAGAGGTTCGCCTTCTAAAAGTTTAACAACCTTGCTATATGTAACAAAACCAAAGCCAACACTAGCAACTCCCTGAAGTGCGGGGTTCAGTACAGAGCGAAGGATAGAAACTGCTGATTTCAGTGCAGAAAAACGGACTTTTTAAAGTAACCTTGAGTTGTGTCATGAACTTTCAACTGTGTTTATCTCACAACTATACCAAATAAAAAGAAACAGGGTATGTTAGGCCTTCTTGTATGTCAGGCGCTGGGAAGGATTACTTGTGTACTAATATTGTTACAACACACTAAATCCTGTAACCCTATTACAAAATCTACCCTCTAGGCAACTTCTCCCAAACTTATTGTTCACCCATGTAAAAACAGTCATAACCTAAAATCATTACTACTGAAGAAAGAGAGGAGTGGGTGGGGAGAGGTGAGGAAAGGGGCCAGGAGGGGGTGTTTCCTAGGGTGCTCCCAACAGTTTACTGCTTTTTACCACAATGAACTCGCTTTTAGAAAGAAAAAAAGAGAGGAAAAAAGATTTTAAAAAATTAAAAGAGCAAGGAAACTGGACTCAGTTACTTAACTTAGCTCAAAGCTCAAATAAACTAAAAAACAGTACTAATAAATAATAATAGGAAGAGGCAGTGAACTCCTTTTATGAGAAGTCTTAACTATTAAAAATTCCAGATCCTGAAGACGCAAGGCATAGAACCAGCAAGCATCATTTCTTCAGATGCCCGAGTCTTTTTTGAAGAAAAACGCGGAAAAAATACATGTGTATACATAACGTGTATATTTACAAAATTGAGTAACAGATTTTTCTCTGGTTTGGTTTTAAGCATACACACTACTAACTTTAACAGAAGTATAGTGCTAAAGGTCTCACAAGAAACTTTAGGAAAGATTGTTGTGGGTGCGAGAAGCATAAGAAACCAGCTGAAAAAAAAAATAAAAAAAAAAAAAAAACAAAAAAAAAAACAAAAATACTCAAGAGTGGTTGTTGCGGCCTCGGGTAATTTTACCTCGGTTTGCCGGGCGCACCCGTAGTCCTTTAGGGGAGAAAGTGGGTTGTCAGGGGTTCTTTGCAGCGGACTGTGAAGTCACAAACTCAGGGTAAAGCTTCAAGCTTGAGAAAGTACTTGGAAGGACCAAGTATTGTAAACAGTTTTCTTATTCTCTCTTAGGTCCCCCACTACTTCTTCCTTTTTTTTTTTTTTTTTAAACAGGGATGCCACAGTACAAATCCCTCTCGGCACCACAGTAAAGGGAGCGGGGGTCGCTCCGCATCGCTGCCGGGCTGTGTCCGCGGCCCCAGCCCTCCTAAGCGCCAGGCCTCTGGGGAAGAAGCCGAGTCCAGGCCCTGGGGCCGCACGGCTGCACAGCTCGGTGGCAGAGGTGCCGATCTCAGGGAACGCTGCGGAGCTTGGGGGTCCGGGGTCGGGCTCCAGGCTCCACTTTCCCTAAATGCCCCCACCCCACACGAGCATCTCTACTGGCACCCAGATCTGTGGAGACCCCGCCAGGGTCGCCCCTTGTCTCCTCGCAGCCAGGCTGGAGAGCACGTGCGGGATGACCCGAGCCCAGGCGCTGCTCCACCGCCTCGGGCGCCGGGCCTGGGAACTCGCAGGCTCCCACAGGGTGAACTCCCCGCAGAGACTGGCGGCGCAGAAGGTGCTCTCCCTTCACACCCCCACCTCTCTGCCTGGACGCTCCCACACGTCTCCGTAGCTCCAGCACGCTAACTTTGCTCTGTGTTTGTCCATTCCATCTGGGACCCCAGGGTGGTCGCCCCCACCGGGAAAGTGCCGGCCTCTTCTCCACCCGGCTATCCCTTCCCCAGCGCAGGAAAACGACCCTAGGCTTCTTCACCCAGCCCGACCATTCGGGAAGCAAGGGGCGCCGCGACCTGCAGCGAGCGCATTCCAAATCTCAAGATTGGGGGTGGGGTGGGCAGGAGTGCAAGAATGGGGAGAAAAGAGGTCGGGATAAAGTTGGGGAGTCGGAACCCGACACCTCCCCCAGTCCGCTCGCACCGTCTCGGCAGCAGAGTGTTCCACCCGGGCCGCGACCCCAGGGTGTCGCCCCCGACCCTTGTCCCCACCTTCTACTGCCCTGAACCCCCTAAGACACCTAGGTCGCTCCGCGGCTGGAGGGAAAGTGTTAGCGCGGGGAAAGAAGGCACGGCGAGCTCCCCACGCGCTCGGAGTTGAGCCATGAGCACCAAGTAAACTTCCTTCCCGCTAGCAACAGGGCCGGGGCTGCGAGGCCGGGACGGCGGAGAGGCTGGGCCGGGGGCCCGCGGTGAGGGGCCCGGCGCGAGCAGCGCCGACGCCTCCGTCCGCACCCGCACCCCTGGGGGCTCCTGGGCCCTGGAAGCAGCTCCGCTAGCCCTGGCCTCGGCCCCCCGGAGAAGCCGGGACGGAGGGGATAGGCCGGCATTCTCTCCCTCCAGCTCCCGAAGGACACAGCAACTCCGGAAAGATCCGGCCGGGAGATGTCCCTGCTTCCCCCGGGGCGAGGGAGCTGGGAAACCTTGCCTCGGGAAATTGAGAATAATAATAGTAATAATAATAACAATATTAACACGCCGAGCGGAAAAGGCGAGCCGGGACGCGGCGGCGGCGGAGCGGCGGGCGCGGGGCCCGGCCGCGTGTGCGTGGGTCCGAGTGTGCGCGAGTGTGAGTGCGTGTGTGTCTGTGTGTCCGCGGCGCGAGCCGGAGCACTCACCATCTCGCCGGGGGAGCGAGGCCACTTCGGGGTCGGATTGGAAATGTTGAGGCTTCGCTTGCTTCCTCCGCGACATGCTGGCTCAAACATCAGCTGGGGCAGAATAAAAAATTACTAAAAAAAAATCTTCTCAAAATTACGGAAATCGAGCGGCGGCGGCGGCGGCGGCTCCCCCCGCCCGCCGGCCCGCCCGCCCCCTCCCCGGCTCCCCGGCCCCGGGCGCAGCGCGCATGTGTCCTTCTATAATTATGATTATCAATAATGCATTGCGATTAATCATAGAGGGGCTCTTTGAAAGGCGATTGGCACCGGGCCAGCGCTATTCAAACCCGCTCGCCTTAATCAATTAGTTCGTGATTTGCTGCAGACCCCTGTCTCTCCGCGCGCTGGCCCAATAAGCCGGCCGCGGGGCTGGCTCTGCGCGCCGCGCCGCCCGACACTGGGTCAACCCTCTTCGCGACCGCCCGGGACTCCGCGGCCTGGCCACCGGGGGCCTCCTCCTCGCCACTGCGCGCCCGGCGCCCGGGCCGGTGCCCCCCCTCCCCCGCCCCCCCCTCTGCTCCCCGCCCCCATCCCGGGCTGGGCCGACCCAAATTAGCATGCCCTCCCCGGAAAGGAGCCGCCCGGGGCGGGGGGTGGGGACCGGGCGCGGGCGCGCGGCTAACTTCCCAACTCCGGCGCGTCGCGCGCCGGCCCGCGGGGGGAGGGAGTCCCGTGGCGGGATTTGGGGATGGGGGGAGGACGTCCCGTTTCGTGAGTGTTTCTTCGTTTAAGAGCTACTAGAAAGCAGCCCACCCTCATAAAAAAAATAAGCGAGTGGGAAAGTGCCAGCCCCACGCTGGTCCGCCTCCCGCCCGCGGCCGGGCCTCCCTCCCGCGCGCAGCCTGGCTCTGCGTTCCTTCGCCCCGAGTTCTCCATCCCCTGGATCCCGGGCTCGCGGGGAAGAGGATCGAGGAAAGGTTTGGGAACGTGACGGTTTGGGCTGGGGGAGGGGCAGCTCTAGCCACCCCCGTTTCCCTTTCCAAGGGGACCGCGATCCTGCTGCTGCCTCGCTCCCTTCTCTACCTCGGACATTCCCAGGACAATTAGGGCTGAAGTTTTCGGGAGAAGCGCCCCAAGCCCGTGGGATAAGGGGGCGGCCCGGCTCCGCCCAGGACCCCTCCCGAACATCTCCCCCGCCTGCCCGGGTTGGCTGTAGGGCCCGTCACTCCGCCGGGAGGCGTTGGCGACAGTGGCGCCGCAGAGCCCGGGGCGGGTGGAGAGCGGGGACTCGCCCCGGCTCTGAGTTCAGCTCCGGCCGGAGAGGGGGAGGGGAGGGGCCGCGGATTACTCTGTGCCCGGCAGCGCCTCGGGGCCCTGTGAAGGTGTGGTTGGGCCAAGGCGGGTCCCGGACAAGGCCTCTCCCAAGGACCTCTGGGCGCCGTGCTCTGGGGAAGGGGTCCAAGCCGCAGCCTCTAGGAACGAGGTGGCGGCGCTGAGCCGGGAGTGAGTGAGTGGGCGGGGGTCCCTGTCGGTTAGTTCTTATCTGTGCTGAACCTTGTCTACACTTTTCCGGCACTTGCCATTGCGGCGCCCAAACTTTTCGCTCTATCTCCATCTCCCCAGGCTGGGATGCAGCCTCCCTACCCGCGCCCTGGAGTCGGGAGCCCGGGTCCCGCACTCCCTCTGCCGGGCTCAGGCGCTCGCGAACCTGAAGCTCGGCGCTCTGCGCAGCCTAGCTCTTCCCCTGGTGCCCCGGGTGTGCTCGCTCCAAGGCTTCCGAAGTCCTGCGCCCGAAGGACTAAACTAGTCTAAACTTCCGCCGTGTACTGGGAGGAGGGGAGGTGCAGATACACAATCCTTGCCCTATCTCGCGATCGGGAAAAGAGAGGGCTCATAAGGACGCCCCAATTCGGGAGCGCCTTCGAGTCTGGGTCATGGCACTGTCAGTTCGCGCGAAGTGGACACCACCGCCCCAGCAGAATTTTGGGTATTCTGGACCCCAAGTCCCCTGCCCCTAAATGACACTTTTCTCTGCACTTCTTCCGTTCCCTTTTAAAAGTCTAAATGTTGTGTTCGGCTGAATGCTTGTTTTCCCATCAGCTGACTTTCCCCCCTTTTGTGTAACTTCTTCCTTCTTCCATTCTCGCAGTTCGCCCTTTTTACCTTTTCTGCCACATATTTTTCTGCCCTTGCCCGTTCTCGTGTACCCACCCCCGCCTTGCTCTCCACTTCTCCCTAGGTCCTGTTGGGTACAGTGGATTTTGATAAAAAGACAAACGAAGCTATCAGTGGGGCTGATGTTGAAGAATGAAGATAATAATGTTTCCATAGGTGGTGCTTCAAATGCCATTATTTCTCACTGAATATTTAAAGAGATCCCTCGGCAAAGATGGATCAGCGCGCTCCTGGGGTGCGAGCCGCGCGCTTCCCCCAAACCCGGGGGAACAAGAACGGGAGCTTGTGTAAATCCCGCACCCATCCCTACCCCGCAAACAGGAGTCCTTGAAAACGCACCGACCCAGCACGCCTGCAGGTACGCGGGTGCTCCCTTGTGCACCTTCCTTTCCCTGAGTGCCGGCCAGCGTTTGGAGCCGCCCTCATCTGGCTCTAACGTTCTTGGCTTCTGCAAGTCCGGGCTTCCGGGCCACCGTGTGTCGCCAGGAACCGAGTGGAGTTGTCGCTCCGCAAATCTTTTCTCCGGGTACAAACCGCGGGCGCGGTGGAAGCTCCCGGGAGTAGCTTCACACGTGTTCATTCCTGGTCCTATGTGTGATTAAGATGAAGGAGGGGGGCTTTACCTCCCCTCGCAAACACTACAACAAACAACCAAACAAAAAGAACACGTAAAATTTTTTTATCGTGCTGTTCGCGTAAAAGTGGATGAGCAGAGACGAATTATTGAGCGCAATCCCAACTTTGATAACTTTTTTCGTTCTTCTGGGTCCTCGACGGCGTAGAGGAAGGGGCCTCGCTTTGCGCGCGGCGTCCCCCACTAATTTCTTGTTTGTTTTCTTTCCCTCTGTGGCGGGGAGAGAGGAGAGGGGAGGTGGAGGAGAGGGGGATGGGAGGAGGGGGACGGTTGGAATGGCGGGGAGAGGAGAATTGGTCTTTATTGTTGGTGGCAATACATCAATTACGGGCTATTGTCTCGGCCCCAAGTTCCTTGGTTCGCTGATGTGGGCGCCCCTGTGTCATGGAGCTGGTGAGGCTTCGCGTGCCGGGATGCAAAGAAATAATTAAATCAATAAAAACGGAGACTGTGCGGGTTCATTTTTATTTCTGAGCGGGTGGGCAGACGATTGCAGTGCGAGAGAGGTGCTGCAACTCGAGTCCTCCCTATGCCCCGGTTCACCCCTGGAACCCCGAGGGGGTCGGGCCTTCCCAGTCCTGGTTGGGGCAGCAGCTGGGGGAAGCAGTTTGCAGAGGTTCTCAATTGCCTGTTCCTTGAGAGGCTCCGGTTCTTACGGGCCGATCAGGGATGGGGAATGGGAGTGGCCCAAGGCTAGTTAGCAGCTGCGCCAGGGTCGTGACCTCGCGGACCTTGAGGAATCACACCCCGGGGGAGGCGTTTGGCAGTTCATTTGGGAGTTTGATGCTTGATTCTGCCATTATGTCCCCTCAGTTACCCCAAGATCTAGAGAGTCCTCGCAGGTTTGGCGGGGCTGGGGCGCTGTGACCCAAGACTGTGGGCCACACTCGCATTCCCAGCCATGGAGTTTGCGGGCTTCTTGGTTCCATCGCCATTCCTCCACCAGCAACACTCCCTGATTCAGGCCCAGTCGAACCCCAGGCCTGGAATGAGGCCTGGCCTGGACTCCAGACTCTCTTCTGCAGTTTGGCCTGCCTCTACTGGGTTCCCTACCTCAGAACTGGGGGACGCCCCTGAGTGCTCTGCCGGTGCCCCTGCTGCCTAAGTCCCGGGCCCCCGGCCTCTCTGGCTCCTAAGAGGCCAGGTAAGGGCAGTAAAGGAGGTTTCGTTTTCCTTCGCCCAGCAAACAGCGGCAAAAAGGCGGCAGCGGCGCCCCGGGGGCGGGGGAAGAGGCACACCGATAGTATCAACATTATTGATGGGGAGACGTTCGGGCCGGAGCCCGGAGATCAGGTTCCCAGTCCCTCCCCTACCCGGAGGTGGGTGGGACGCAGCGGGTGGTGATCGCCGTGTGTGTTTGGGAACGGGGCGCCTGGTTGCGCCCGCATGCATTAACCACCCGGGGTTTATTTGTATTTTCCTAGTCTGGAAACGTGAGGTGCGGGGAGGGGTGGGAGTTGGAGATGGCTTGTGTTCTAGTCCTTAGGGCAGTTTCTTAGGATTTGGGGTTAGAGTTCTGGGAGGCGAAAAGAGCACAAAAACGCTACAAAGTAAAGACCAAGTTTGAAACTTTGGGCTGCTTAAGGTTGGTTATTTTCTGGCCTCCGGGACTACACTTCGCAGGGAGTTTCAGGAACTCCTTTCCTGGCTCACTTGCTGTCGTTCACAATCCTAACTAACCTCCCCACCGACAACAGAGCGGCATCGAACCTGAGGCTTGAGGGAGCGGGCTTCGGTGGGTGTCCCCGCCCCTGGCCGACTCTACTTGGTGCTGTCTGTCCGCAGCAGTTAAGTCCTGGCGGCGAAAAGGCACAGTTTTGGGGGACCTCCTGCTGCTCAACACTGAGGGCTATCTCCAGACGGGCGCCTGGTGCTGCGCGGGCACTAAGCGCCCGGCGCCGACTCAGGCGAAAAATTCAGCCGTGGCTGGCGGAGGGCGGGCTGGGTAAGCACCCACCCGTATCTCAGCTAGGGCTCCGACATTGCCTGCCCACGGCAAACTTCGTCTTTCTTTCCTTACTGGCCATTTCTATAACGGCGTGGCATTCAGAAGCGGACTTGGCTAGCGGCTTGTGAGTGCCTGCGATTTTTAGTTCCCGTCCACATCGAGCGCCTTGCACTTGAATTCCAGCGCCTGCATGCAACAGTGCCTCGCTAAGGGGTCTCTGAGTATAAAATTCTTCCCAAAGGAAATGTCCCGAGGTAGACAAAGTGGAAAAGACGAATCGAATTTATAAAAAGAAAACTTTTGTTTCCTTTTGGTTAAATCCCTTTGCGGTTTTCTGAGAGTGAAAAAAAAAGAAAGAAAGAAAGAAAGAAAGAAAGAAAGAAAGAAAGAAAGAAAAAGAAAAAGAAAAATCAGCACCAAGCAATATAGTGTAGCTAATTCTTGGAACTCAGTACATAGTAGGAGGGTGTTAAGAAGCCCAGCAGGGTGCACAGATCCCCAAACGGCTCCAGAAGTAGAATCTTAGGATCCAGCGAGTGTGATTAGATCTCTTTAGCGTCTTCAGCTGGGTCGAGGTGAGAGCTCTGTGGAGTCCTGGGCTCCAGAGCGTGCATTTGGAGATGATGGGGTCTACCAGGAAGCCCGTTTCCATTCATAAAGAACTTCCTCGCAATTAACTCCCTATGGGACTCCGAGCTTCACTCATTTAGCAAATCCCTTCTAACAATTCAAAACAAAACAAAACAAAACTATGTTCTGTTACTTTTTAAGCAAAATCTCCATTTTTAAAGAAAAGGTCACAGATTTTCAGGGATATGTATGCTCCTTGGTTTCATAACAAGGCTGTGTGCTGGAAAACCTTCCCTGGCAGAGATGGCTTGTCCCTCCAGTTTTCATAGGACAAAAGCCTCTTTTGGTTTCAGTTTGGTAGAAAAATAAAATGGAAAGGTCTGGTTTAGCACATAGGGGTGTGGTGGGGTCTGCTTGTCAATCTAATTGTTGGTAATTTACAAATCTCAGTCAAGCTATGACTGTCATAAGGAGTATTTCTCTGAGTTTCTCTCTGCTGACTTGTGAGGGAGAATCTCCCCTCCCCCTCTTCTAAGTGAGAGAAGAGTTTCTTCCTGAGACTAGTTGGGTCAGAGCTGTAGCTTTGTCTTGTGCACACACTAAATTTGAACCAATCAGCCCTATGTAGCCTTTTTAGTCCCAACATGCATTCTTCTGTCTTCAGCTCTGTAACAGAGGGGACCTGAGAGATGATGCCCTCCCCTCTCTTCTCATCCCCCTTTCCCAGACTGACTGACTTTTCTTAATTCTTGCACTGACATTTTCCTTCCAAATTTTATCCTCCTTCTATAATAGCAGCACTGTCCAACTTAAATCCAGCTTGTGGAGTTACAAAGTGCAAGACCAGTATTTCGCAGCTTCAGACCTCTATCTCCCTGCTTTCCTGTCCATTCGCAAATAGAATCAGTGCTTTCTTAAACTAATCCTGAAGCCGCCCCAGCTCACACTGCCGTCAGGAATCAGCTCCAGCCTTTTCCTTCTCTTCCAGCTCATGACATTCATGAATTCTTGTTCCGTCCCAGCTTCCGCTCTGCCTTCATGGTTTCTCTGCTTCGCCAGGACTCTTTGGCACATTTGGTGGTCACATCCAGTCCCTGAGAAAGAAGCTCTCCTCAGGACCTGTCTTGGGCTTCAGTGCATGCAGGAGGCTTCGGCAAGGACTTTGCTCTGGCCTCTGGAGAGGCTGTTGGGACGCTCAGGGACAGAACATGGGGCTGTGCCAGCACATTTCTCCTTTTGCAGCAAAACCAACATGATTTCAGGAGAGGTGAAGTGGAACTCATATTTCCTAAGGCTGTTATCTCTCTCTCTCTCTCTCTCTCTCTCTCTCTCTCTCTCTCTCTCTCTCTCCCTCCCTCCCTCCCCAGAGAGAGATCTCACAACACCTCTAGTTTAATGGAATAGTGCTGAGAAAACCAATGCCTATGATCTTAAGTCCCCGGACAGCCTCTCTTAGGCTGATCCCAAGTATTTACAGGGACCAGCTTTCTTCCACATGTGCTGTTAGGGCATGGAGAGTGGATTCAGCCATGCTGAGGTCCACACCCTGGCTGTGCCATTTCACAGTGTCTCAGGAGCACAGCTGTAGGTTTTCATGTTAATGCATTGGGTAATCTTGTTCCCATTAATATTCCCACCTTCCACTTCCTGCTCCATTAAACGCAGCTAGCAGAAAAATAGGATGGTGCTCCTCAACATCGAGTGGAAGTTGGCTTCACCCCCTAGCAGCAGTGGGACTTCCATATGCCTCCAATAGTTTCTTCATCTGTTAAATGGAGATAATAATAGTCCTTATTTCATAGGATTCTGGAGGGTTAAAAGAGTTAATATGTATGAAGAATCTGGAATAGTGGCTGGCATGTAATTAGCACAATGTCAGCGATAACTATTATTATCATTACTTTACAGGGTTGTTGTGAGGATCAAATGGTATAATATGGTTAAAATATCGTTCTCTATCCACCCATTCATCCATTCACTTTACAGAGTAGTGTGCTAAGCACCGGGAATGGAGCTGTGAGACAAACACCAGTTTGTCTTTAATGCTTACAGGCAATTAATCAAATAGGTTATTTCCTGGGATTGTATCATTGCCTGGCTCAGTGTTAGGGGAAAAGGAACAGTATGATGGCAAGAGTAAAAATGGTACTTGGTCATAGGGACTCTCTAATACTCTCATGAGAAGACCCAAGTCAAGAAACTTGAGACTAGAAGAGGCCGTGCATGGGCCAAAGTGCAGTTGTGCATGAGTAGTCTGTGGTCCGTCTTTATGCTTCTGGAAGGTTCCTGAGCGCTTGTAACTGCCCCACTGTTCAGGTGCCAGCCTATGTTCACTCGGTTGTTTTATGTGGCCATATTACGTAGACGCCTGTGAGTTATACACAAAACAAAATCAAACAATAACACAGGTGCATTTTAATTTGTGTTCCTGAGAAGTCTAATGCTCTTACAGGGTCTTACAGTCCTTAGTTTTCTGGCTATTTAGTTTCCTATTTCTATAGATTGTAAAAATTTATCCTGCTCCTTACAACACAGCATTCTAGCTGAGCTACCTGCCTGGGTCCAGACATATCTGATCTGGATTCAGGCCTTCTGATAATTGCTGTATCCTCCAATTCATTTTTCGTATTGTAACCTTGTTGTGACCAAACGTAATCTAACATTTACAGGCAGAATACTAAGTACCTTTCTGGAAACCCCTCCTCTGTGCATTGAGATTAAAACACTTTTTATGGTTGGAATCTGGAAAAAGAATCAAAGTCTGATCATAATACCGTTTAGTGGTGGAAGTGCGTAAACTGCAAGAGTTCTGCACACACGTATACCACGCTGCGTGTGGTGCTGTCTTCCTGGGAGGCATGTGACAGCATACATCCTTTCAGTGCTCACAGATATCAGCAAGTGGACAGTGCGGTCTCTTTTCCCCCTGGTGCTGAGGTAGCAGACTCGATTGAATCTGTCGCTGTCCTTCTCCTCAAAAATAGTGCCTGGGGGCTGTGGGGGTTCTATTTAGAGGATCTTAGGAGCCTGGCAGTATGTAAATTATGCGTGAGTGTCCTTCATGGTTCCCTGTGGCCACGATCAGAGGGATTTAAACATGATTTAGCATTTCTGATGATTTGTGGCCTGCCGCAGCCGCTAGTGCAGCGAGGATGGCCCAGGCTGCTTTCTCACCGTGGCGCTAAGTGGTTTCCATGTCACAGCTGCTCCTGCAGGTCCAGACCCTGACTTGATCTATGAGCAAACCCCAGTGTTGGTGGGTGGCCTTCTAAATATCTTTGTTATATTAGGGAGTTCTGGGGTTTTTCTCAAACCAAAGATTTTATAACTTAAAAAAAAAAAACAGTTCAATCTTCTCGTTCATTTAGCCTTCATGTAACCACTCATATATTTACTGAGCATCTATTACATTCCGGTGGGTATTTTAGACATGAAGGATTTAATGCTGAGCAAGGTAGACCAGACCCTAATCTACTGGAGCCTGCATTCTAAAGAAGGGGTGGACAAACACCAAGCAAACAGACTCAATAAATTCAGATAATAGTAAATACCCCAGAGAACACAAAATTTTGTAATGTGATGGAGAGTAACTTGGAGCACAGAAAGCACTCTTAGGGGGATCTTAGCAAGTCTCTGAGGAAATGATCTGAAAGTTGAGATGTGGATGAAGAGAGGGCTTCAATGATGCCTAGATTTGAAGTATACTCTGTGCCAAGTACTGGGCAAGTACAAAGGTCCTCGGGTAGGCAGGAGGGCTGAGAAGTCTATTTTTCTTTTGTCTCTCTTCTTTCTTGTTATTGTCCTTTCAAGAGGATTAGGGAAATTAAATTTTCCTTTTTAAAAGTATACATTTCAATTCAGTGGATAAGGTAGATATCCATTGTAAAATATCTCTACATTGGAAAACTACTCTGCAATACAAAAAGAATAAACCATTGATACTTGCTATGATGTGGATGAATCCCAAAACTGTTATGCTTAGGTAAAAATACAGAACCAAAAGAGTGCATACAGTGTAATTCCCTTTCTATAAAATGCTAGAAAACACAGAATAATCCACAGGGACAAAAAGCATTAGTATTTTAGTGATTGCGTTGAAATGGAGAGGAATGGAAGAGAGGGAGAGAGATTGTTTAGGGACACAATGAAACTTCTAGGGATGATAGAAATATCTCTTGACTTGATTGCAGCAATTGTTGTAGTATTATTCCAAACCTGATCAAATTGTACATTTTACATTTATATTGCGCAAATTAACAGGTTTGTGTTCCTATTAAAAGATGATTTGAAATAGATATTGTTAATGGAGAAAGGGAAATTGCCACTGCTATATTTAAGATTACAGCCTGAAGGTCCTCAGGAGCTGAGCAACTTTTGGTCTGGGGACAAGAACTGGCTAGGATAAAGATGGGACTCAGTTGGCACTAGGGCATCTATATTGACCCTGGACAGACATAGAGGTTTCCTTGCATTTCTGCATAGTAGTGACCCTTCCTATTATTCTGCCTAGAAATTGAAAGACTCTTGGATGTCAGGTACTGAGATAGTGTCAGAATTAGAAGCCTCATCCATGGTGCAAGAGAAGGCACAGCTTCCTTAATAGATGCATCAGTGGGAATCCAGACTAGACCAGCACTACTCAGAACATCCCAAATGATGTGTGGCCTAATGATGACGTAGTTATTCTGCTTTACAATAGACCAGTTGTTGAAAGACCAGTGCATTTTGCCCCTCTGCTCCCAAATCTATCATAGGCAAATACTTGTATAAAAAGTGATAAAAATATATCACTTCGAATAAAAGAAATAGAAAACAGAGACACATCTAAATATGATCCCCACGTTGTCCTAATGACTCAGCAACCATGAAATTGTCTGGCATTGGCCTCCTTCACAGCATGCACTCTTAGGTTCTGTAGTTCATATATATATTTTATTGAGAAACAAATAGCAATGAGACAGTTCCACACCCGATTAGTAGTACCTTTTCAATAATTAATACATTGCATATTGTTGTCTTAGTGGTTACTCATTGTACAAGATGCAGACCTGATATCCTGTCTCAAACACTATTAGAACAAACCTCTCTGTTCATTGAATTAAGAGAATGGAGCTGTATATCTAGCTTAACTATTTTGAGTATACAGATACAAAATGGTCATTCATTTGTATCCCCCTTTTTTGGTTAGTTTCATAAGAAAAGGGCATTCTATTGTCATTTAAATACTGTAGGTGCATGAGTTCAGCAAAATATCCCAATATAGTCCAATAGTCCATAAGAGTAATGGGTTTTCCATAAGACTGTCAGTGTCTCAAGTTGTTGACTTGAGCATTTTACAGCTCATCATATTAATATAGCTTTACTTTTTATACTTCATTTTCATATTTTGCTGCTTGATGGTTAAGACCAAGAAAGAGCAAGACCTATGCAACAAGAGTTGTAGCTTTTGGGTCTGATAAGGTCAGTCAAATCCCCTCAGGATTTATCCTGAGATCCTGTACCTCAGTTTGTAGATCCTTTGTCAGTGTCAGCCATGTGGATGAGTCACAGCCATTGTTTGACCAATTTGCTCTCTGTGAAAGCCTGAGAGAATATTTTCTCTCCATGTGACTCTCCTTAGGCACACTCTACATTATCGATCACTTTCCTCTGTGGCCCCAAAATCTCCTTGATCAGAAGATTTGGGATCCAACTGAGGCTCTGTAGTTCTGGTGTTATGAGCTGATCACAAACATGGATCAAACTGGCTCATGGGCCAGACTTTGAGTATCCCTGGGAGAGCCCAGAACCTCACAGCCAGTGTGCCTAAAGGTCAGTTGGTCAGCTGAGATAGTGCTTCCCCGTAGTGCCCAGGGTGGTGTTTGGGATGGGGGCAGCTAGATCCAGTGAGGGATCCATTTACCACTGGTCACAGGAGCTTCTTCCTTTTACACACTGAGCCACACAGAAGTTGGCAGAGGTCTATGTGGATAAGCCTAGCAACAACCACAGATCGGTTGTTTGCCAGCTCTAGGAAATGAAAAATTTGGGAGGGAAAATACTTGGTAAAAATGTACATTCCTGAATGGCACAGTTGTTGAGTTTCTCATCTAAGAATGTAGCATTTCATCTGTACCCTTTTTATGCCATAGTTAACTTGGATGTGTACATATATGTTCTAAGGGTCATGTTTGAGGAGCATTTTAGAGACAAGTTGGAGGGGTTAGCGGTGGGGAGTTTCCTGTGCTTTCGTGCTGTTTTCTACCAGTTATAGGTAAGGTCAGGAACTACACTGAGAGTCACTTTCATCAGGATTCTTAGTTTCATCAATAGATTCTAACTCAAGTGGAGAAAGGACCTACAAAAGGATTTGGGGCTCATATTCTTTAGTAGCACGAAGGAATCAGGCTTATCCTGCTTGGAGTCAGTCTCCAGAATATTTCTTCAAGGATCACTGTCATTATTGCCTCTGGAAGCAATTCCACTGCTAGTCCCATTGGAGCAAGGCAACACAGGGTCTGGGCAATGGCTGTCATTATCAATCCTGTGACTTCCTCAAAACTAATGTGTTCTTTTTTAATTTTTATTTTTTAATTATTTATTTATTGGATACAGGATCTCACTACTCAGCTCAGACTTGTAGTGATCCTCCTCTCTCAGTGTCCCCAGCTCTGGAATTATAGGCATGCACCGCCATGGGATTGAACCCAGGTCCTTGCACTTGCCAGGCAGGCACTTAGACCACTGAGCTATCTCCTCAGCCATGAAAGTAATGGATTCTTTTCAAGTCCTGCTCCTGAGTTGAAATCTTGATGAGAGGACTTTAGTGCTTTCTCCATAGCTAAGTAGTGACATACATAGCTGCAAGTGAAGCTAAAAAAATGGATGTTTGCCATTTGCAGCTTCTGTTGTAAAAGATTTCTAAAGCTCATGGAGAAAGGAGTTCCCAAGTTAGATGAATCAGAAAAATATGAGGAATTTATATGAACTGTTCTGGTCCCAAACCCAATGGGAGAGCTTCAGGTTTTATTCTCATGAGTACCACAGAGGGCCCACCTTCTAAAAGTACAGGCCAGAAGTGGCAACTGGGGCAGTGTACCCCTCCCACCCCTGGAATCATGTTTCCTGCATTTGAATGCATCTCTACCTCCTTTCTGTGCCCAGCTTAGCTCTTCTTGGGGGTAGGAGAATCCCAAAGAGATTCTTCAGATCCCAGAAGCCCTCTGTAGACTCCTGAGGTGTTCTCAGGAAAAAGGGAAGGAGAAGGTAGCTGACATTTGTAGTACACATACAAGGATCCAGGCTGAGCTAAGATTAAATATTATCTCATTGGATTCTCCCAGGAGTTCTGTGAGGTATTCTCTTTACAGAAGAGAAGACAGGCTCCTAACTTTGAAACTGTTTCATGACTAAAATCAGATTTGTTACATCTTAATTAAAGAACAAAACTCAGTGACAACAAAACAATGTTCATTTTGGGGATGCTCAAATGAGGGAGGAATTTGGAACAGGAATTTTCTGTGTTGAAAAGACCCAGTGTTAAGATCTCAGGGGTTGTGGTTGCTTTGTATTTTTTATAGGTTCTCTTTAAATGCCTCTGATTTGGAACTGAAGAAGCTATTAGGGAGCTCAGAGCTAGGCTAACCTAACTCCCATGAATTTAACCATCTTTGAACCTCTGGTTTGGGATGAATTCATGACTGATATCAGTTATCAGACTGTGACCCGCAGCGCCCATCCTGACTGCTGTGATTTACTTGTTAGGATCAGCAGAAAGCTCTGTTTCTTCTTTTTTGACCTAGTGGATGTGATTGAAAAGCAGACTGTGTTGAGTAGAAAGAGCCAGGACTTGGGGAAAGGATGCCTACATTAAAACCCTTGTTGTATTGTTTGTGGCACCTCTTGCCTAAGTGTTGTAATCTGGTGCACCTTCAGCTTTCTGCCATGTAAACTGAGTGACTTCGTCTGTGGAGTCGCCTGCCTGAAAGTGGGGTAAGGGGTCACCACACTATCCCCTCCCCCAGGGCCAAGGTACATGGTAGGCATTCAATAAATGCTTGTGGATTAACCTAGAGAGATTAATAAGTGGATGAATCTAGAAACAATGCTTCCTTCCACCTACACTGTTATAGTTTGGATCTTCAGTGTGTTTAAAGAGTGGTGCTATTGGGGAGAGGTGGGGCCCAGTGAAGGTCTTCAAGTCACTGGCAGGTGCCCTTCAAAGGGAAACTTGCACCCCAACTCCCTTTGCCACTTTCTGTCCACATGGGGAATTGTGTTGCTCTGCCGTGTGCTCCTGCCATGATGTGCTGCTTTGCCACAGCTCCAAACACAGTCGGGCTGCTGATCCCAGACAGAAACAATTGTGCTCTAAAATAAAGCTTTTCTATGTTGAGTCTCTCAGTTATTTGTCACAGTGATGGGACACTGACCAGCACATGCTCAGAAACGCTGATAGACGTTGGCACCCTGGTGCTGTTGGCCTGGAGCAGCATTGTTTCAAAGAGCTCGAGGGCGGTGCTTGTATGCAGGTCATATTCATGGTGCTCTTTCTGTCGTGAGGGGTTTAGACCTCATCAGCAAACCTACCACTCATGCAAGGTTGGATGGTGCGGTGGCGATAGGGACACCAGTTCTTCAACTCATCCTATGCAAGGATACCTCCAGGCTGCACCAGTTCTTCAGCTCATCATCCTATGCAAGGATACATCCAGGCTGACAATTCACCTCTGCAGGGATATGGCATACTCGCTGCCTCTCCTCCCCATGCAACATCAGGGTGGCCTGGTCCACGATCTCTCATGTTCACCATATTTGGTGAACAAGATGGATCTGGCTGCTTCTTACTCTGAGTCACATCCCATGACATATGCAATAATAACCAGAAATGGCTATTAGATGGTGTGTGCCAATTTTTGTACAACAAAAATTGGCTGCTCTGATGATGTTGATGTTTTCATGTCTCGTGTAATTTCCTGAGCCACCTAATGACTTGGACATTAACTGCATTCTCTGGAAAGCCTAAGCTCTGGGAAGGTTGGACTTAGTCCCATCTGCACAGCTTTGCTTAGAGCAATGCTTTTCGTGGGAGAATGGGCAACTTCCAGTCCGGGGTCATTTTATAATATCTGGAAGTAGTTTTGGTTGTCACAAGTGGCAGGTTCTCCCAGTGTTTGGTAGGTAAAGACCAGAGATGTTGCTGAATGCAGCACTGCCTGCTACTACCAAGGATTGTAGAGACCCAAATGTCAGCATTACTGAAGTTAAGGATAAGCCCAGGCTTATCCTATTGGAAATGCTTTTCCCAGCTCCACCTTGGAATGGTCTACAGGTTCTCTAAGTTGACTATGGAGTGAAAATTTTCACTATGTTGTTTTTCTGATGTTTATTTCTCTTAGTGGTATGAGTTAGTTAAAACCCAAGGCCAGTGAGTGTTCCCCACACTCTCATTCCCCCCCCCCCCGCCTTTAAGAGGAAGGATGCTATGGTATGTGTGGGGATTTGTGTTCTGATTCCGAGTGTGCAGGGTGGCAGGGAGCAGTGGTCCCCAGGGGGTGTGTGCTCCTGCAGTCCATTTCAGAACTAGACCACCTGTGGGGACCAAGACCAGCAAGGGATGGCCACCCAAGAGGAGACAGTGGACTCTTTAGACCCCCTATGGCTGCAGCAACTACACCAGTTTTTTTTTTTTTTAAATACAGAAGAAGGGCTTAAAAAATAGCACTTTAAGCAACTAGTTTGGCAGAATAATGCCTTTTCCTCTCCAAAAAATGAGGAAGACTAACGAGGTGTGGCCTCCCTCAAGTAATTTGATTTGGAGTGGATTTCGACAGCACGTGGGGCTTTGTGACACCTTGCTGGGAGCCAGGAGCCACCGCCAACCTTCCAGAAGCATTCCCCAACCCACACACCACACAGGAATCAAGTGGAACGACCCTCAGAGGTGGCCTGGCACCTTGCCTCCTGGAAACGGTTTCTTTGCTGTAAGTTTGTGTGGGAGATGTTTATCAGAGAGGGGTAGACAGTTCCGCAATAGAATGTACCTCAATTCTGTCTCTGCAGGCTTTTATTGCTAGTGATAGGTGCCGTCAGTGTCTAGCCTGAGAAATGGCCACGCCGCAGGCAGCTCTGTCAGCGCAGCTTATTGATCTGTGCTTTGCCTCCCTGGAACACGACAAGAGCAGTGAGAGACTTGGGGGTGCTGGCTGGAGCACGGTGGCGATGTGATCGGAGCTGCTCCCAAGGCAGGCACGCCTGAGATGGTTGTCACAGTTGTCCCCTGCAGAGCTACAGGCTTGGCCATGCTGCACAGTTGCCTTCCTGAAGATGCATGTCACTCCTGAGTTCTTACTTCACTGAAGCTGAGCGTTTTTCCCCCATTGATGCATTTGATCTTTGTAAGTTAGGATTGAGAGCAGTTAATTCAGGGCCGAATGCCTATGAATTCCATTCATTAATAACTTTTTTCCCTTGTTCCTTTCTCTCTGGTACTGGTAGGAGGGGATATTTATAAGCTCAAAGCGAATGGGCCAAACTGGCAGAAAGGAGTTTGTGTCAGTCCTCTGCCTTTGCACATGAGATCAAATGGTCATGATCAATATATTGCCATAAGCACCAAGGGGACATTTTTATAGCATGTACATAAGAGTTTATAATGTAGAAGAGACAGGATCTGACATCAGCCCCAATCTGGGCATAAAACCTATCTTACAAATAAAAATGCAAAAGCACTTTGGCAAAAGTTCTGTTCTGTGGCTGTTAAGTCTACAGAGAAAGGTCCGTGGAGAGCCAGGCAGGCTGAAATTAGAGTCAGGATATGCGAGGATGTGTATAGGGGGAGATGTCCTTGGAGCAGTGCAGATGAATTACAGCTGTATGGTTAGGGACCAGTCCAACCTGTGAGTGAATTATGACTCCCTTACCTACAGGCTGCATGCCCTTGGACAAGTCACTTAAGTTCTCTAAGCATCAGTTCACTAATGAAAATAATAGCTCGTGCCTTCATAAACTGTGAGTGTGTGTGTATGTATGTGTGTGTGTGTGTGTGTGTGTGTGTTTCTTTGCACTCCTGGGAATTTAAACCTAGTGTTCACATACACTACCTAAGTGCTTTAACACTGACCTATAACCTCAGGCCCACATAAGCTTTTTATAAGGATTAAATGCATTAGCATATGTAAAATGTTTAGCTCTTCCTTAGAGCCTAATAAGAACTCCAGATATGTTAGGAAGGAGACAGAGATGCCATCGATGACGAAGTTAATGGCAGAGATCGCTTTGTATCTAGAATGTACCAAAGGACAAGGTACAGCTGTGTGTCCTATTTATCTGGTTCCTATGCTGATCAGGTAAGAAGCTGGATCACCCACCTCCAAGCCTGCCCCGCGCTGCAGCAGTCCAGGGCAGGTACTGTACATACTCCTGGGACAATGGCTTGTCCTCCAGAACTGCTCTTGGCTTTTGCCCTTGAGCCTTTCCTCCTTCACTGCTGTGACTGCTTATGCTACTCTTTGGCTGCACATGCTGACACTGAAGTGATTCTCATACTAGGACTATACTTCCACAATGAAGAAGGAGAACGTGTTGCCCAAATTGTCATTCAACATTCCTATTTAAGGGCTGGGGAGATGACTCAGCAGAATAAGTGCTTCCCTGGCAAGTATGAGGGCCTGAGTTCAATTTCCGGTTACACACACACACACACACACACACACACACTCCTATTTACTTAGCACTGGCTTTGGATGGTCCATGCCTCCATTTTGTTCTTGTCAATAATTGCCCAGTTATGGTGAATATAGTTAGTAAGTGTGAGACTGCAGACTGCCAAATTCTAAGTGTGAAGGGGAAAGTGGCTAGGATTTTTGCTATCTCTTTAGTCAGTGTAAACCTTGTGTTTGATCTTGGTCATCCTTTCATGGAGCCCATTCAAATCTGTAATCATCTCACTAACAACTTAACTGAGTCTGGTTATGTGCCAGGGATTCAGCGAATGGCTTTACAAGTAGGATTTCAGTTGAGCCTTACAAAGAAGCCCTTTTATCTGCCAGAATTCTTACTTGTAAGCTACAGAAACTGACTCACTATCTCAGATAAAAGAAGTTTGTTGGAAGCATGCTGGGGCCTCCAGGATTATCAGAAGGATGGAACATGGGCTATGAAAAGATAGGAATGTAGTGCATCCCTGAGAACCAGGTGCACTGTGCGCTGTCATCTGGAGCTGGCCTTGGACTCCCTGCCAAGGGAGTGGCATTTCCCAAGAGTAGAGCTTCCTAGAGTAGCACTGTACCGCTAGAGCACCAAGGCTTACAACTCAAGTTGAACCTCTGTGTGGAAGAAGAGGCCTCAGAAGATACTGGAGCATCTCAAGAAAGGTTCAGTAGGACCTCCTGAAGCAAATCAGTGAGTGGATATTGGAGCATCTCAAAAAAGAACATACTGGAGCATCTCAAGAAAGGTTCAGTAGGACCTGCTGAACCAAATCTACAGGCATCACAACATTCTACGTCTTGTTCTTCTTCCTGAGTGTTGGCTACCCCTCTCTTCTGGTACATACCTTCATGGAAGGGAATGGGGCTGCCTAGAACTGTCCATGCCTCATCCAATGATGAAGAGTATTATTTTTCTGTCTTGGTTTCAAGAATCACTGAAATGCGTCTGACTGGCTTCTTGTGGACCAGAGACCAAGGCCTGGGCTGAGAGTCACGTTGGGCTTACAGAGTGTTTCATCTGATGACCAAGTAGAACTGGCATGTCTGATGTAAAACCTGCAGACTACATGTGGTCCTGGATCATTAATAATTGTAGCCCCATGAGATTGTTGCCTTGAACATTGTTTGGAGAGGTTTTTTTTTTAAGGATCTGATTTTGAAGTTCTCACACTCGTACTTTGTAGGTGACAGCAGTGCTAACCGTGCCTCCTGTACCCACCACACATAGTGATGGAATGGAAGCCATGTGACTGCCAAACACCACGTGTACTTGTGCAACTTGGTGAGTAGAACACTGCTATTACTGACAACAGTACTTCAACCTATCAGCGCATGATAATCTTGTGCAGATGGGTGTTTATGGTTATTAAACAGATGGTAAGTTTTCTTATTTAATTATGAAATGGGTTTATTGTGTTATTTTATGAAGTGATACATTAAAATATAAAAAGAAAATTTTGTGAGATATATATATATATATATATATATATATATATATTCATATGCAATATGCAATGCAGCCCAGGGCAAATCCTCTTCACTCACTGTGTCCCAGACAAGCCAAAACACTTGAAGAACACACAGGGCAGCATACAGAGAAGGTGTCCTGGGCAGACTGTCCTGCACATGTGCTGTATTCATCCAGTGCCACAGAAGGCAGGGTGGTGGAAGTGTGGGAGAGAGATTCCCTAGACTTGGCTCTACCTGGAGTGTTTTAAGGAGACCAGAGATCCTTTGGCTGTCACTTCTCTCCAGAGGATTCTCTGAGGAAGAGCAGTTTTCAGGGCTGGACACATGGACAAGCCACCATCCCTGTGCTCAAGCTGACCACAGATTGGATGAGAGATGGGTATGCACACAGCCCCACCTTCAGCAGAGCTCCCTAGGCCCCTGCTGCCATGCCCAGTGTGCACCCTCACAATGCGTGCACTCCTGGGGCAGCCATTGCCTGAGTCTTCCCCTCGCTCCTGGACCTTTGGATACCACATAAGTATGTGAGGTGAGTGATGGAATTGAATCAGTTCCCCACTGATTCAGTAGAGAAGGCAGGAGAGAAGTGTGATGGGGACACACGCTTATTTCTTGGAGCAGGAGAGGTTGGCTCTTTTGAATGACAGAAGAGGACACTGCCTGTGTGGCAGACACTGAACTTGGCTATGAGGAATTAACAGAGATGCAATAATTGGGAGTGGGCATGGTGGGGTATCAGCTGCACTTGGACGGGTTTGGAAACTGCTTAGTGCTTATGTCTCTGGCCTGGGTCCTCACAACCAAGAGGACCCCATGGACACCATCATGTCATGATGTTAAAGAAGCCAGCAAATTTATAGTACCTGTCATGTCTTCATGTGACATGAGCCAACTGAATGATGGTCTTATTTATCTGCAGGATAGGCCTGGGAGGGCAGGAGGGAAGGCTGAGGCTGTGGGCAGGAGTATAAGGAAGCCAGGTGGGAGGCAGCCTCTAGGGGATTTTGCCAGCAGTGTACCATCTGACGTGGGCAAGTCCATCTCCTGTGCTGGGACCCAAGTTCCCATTTTTAAAGCAAGGGGGTGGGCTTCAGTGACCCTTGTGGGCCTCTGCCAAGTTAACCTTTCATAGTGTCCCTGTGCCCTACTGGTGAGCCACATTTCTGAAAAGAGAAATGATTGGCCCAAGTCACTCAGGGCACTGGGGAAAGAGCTGGAACACCAGTTGTGATTGGTGTTCAGTGATGCCATTTTCAGGATGATGTCTTCGCACACAGTAGGTGCTTGGTAAAGGCTTGATGAATGAGTGAATGAACAAACGAATACAGTTTTCTAGACTCCTGCATTAGTGTGGATTCTAGTGGCTGCTGCTTTTCTGTTAAGTTTCCAGAGAGAAGCCCTCCACTTCCCTACCAGGACAGTCTGTTCCTGAATAAGAATTAGATGCTGTTTTATAGTTGACGTCAGAACTGTCCAGGAGAGTGAGGTTGGCACTTACCCACG
>NW_004524749.1:3136031-3144792 GCF_000260255.1 Octodon degus
CTTTCCTTTCCTTTCCTTTCCTTCTTTCCTTTCTTTTCCTTTCCTTTTCTTTATATTTTTAGTACAGGGTCTACAGGGTCTCACTACATAGACTGGACTCATAGTGATACACCTCTCTTCAGCTACCCATGAGCTGGTATTACAGGGATGTGCCACCATGTTCAGTCTCAGCACACCCCAGGGGTAGAGCTGGCATGGCAAGCCAGGGATCGAACTCCTGGCCCCTGCGTCTGCCTAAGCAGGAGCTTTAATCCACTGAGCTATTTTGCTGGCCCTGGGGCATCTTTTTTTTTCTTTACTTTTTTTTTTTTGGGGGGGGGTATAAGGTCTTACTATGCAGATCAGACTAGTAGTGATCTTCCTGTTTTCAGCTTCCCCAGCACTGGGATTACAGGTGTGTGCCACCAGGCACAGACTCTGTTGCTGGCTTAGTGCACCTGGGGGTTGGACTGGCATGGCATGTAGTGCTGAGATTGAATGCTGGTCCCTGCACTTGCTTAAGTAGGTGCTTAGTCTGCTGAGTCATCTCACAGGCCCCCTGGGGCATATTTTCAATCCAAAAGGCCCTAGTATTCCATCATCCACAACCAGTCCAGTGCCTTCCTTCCTCTAGTGAGGAACACTGGCTACTGTTAGGGAAGAAATTTGAGAATATTTCCTTTTCTAGATGTTCTTTGTCTCTTCAGTCCTCTACCATTCCTTATGTGCATTTTTTAGACTTGAAGTTAGAGCACCTGGGTTCAAGGGAGAATTCAACTGTAGTCTGGCTAATTGACCTTTGTTAATGCCTTTAGGTCAGGTCAGTAGGGATTGTACAATCAGCTCAGGCTCCTTTACAAAGTTATCAAGTGTCAAAGAGGGTAGGATATATGGAAATACCACTATGAGCGGTTCACTTAGTGTCTAAGGTATGGACCCATAATCTTCAGTTATAACGTAAGGACACATCTCTCCTATTGATATGGAGACCTTGGGGTTGGAAGGCCATGGTTTTATGTGCAAACAGGAAAATACCCACATATCCTCTTAAAGAACTACTTGAGCCACAGGGAATGCAAGAGTTATTTGCATAATGATTTGCATATCACTTGCCAGTCATTTGAGCAAGGTGGGCACGTATGGTTCATGTAGCTCTTTGGTAGTCCTGCAACTGCCGTTGCTCCCTGTGCCTGCTGGAGTCCAGCTTGGGAAGGTGCTGGGTCAGGATGGCTCTGGGGTCTCCTTGCCATCTCCTTCTTCCAGAATCTTGGCCTGAAGAAAGCCTGGACTGCCACTCTGCTTGATGGATGGCAGGCCTTCAGCATGAGTGTTGGCAGTGGAAACCTCCAAAGGTTATTCTCATTTCAATTCTTTGTGGTCTTCTCTCTCCTTCCTTGGAGAAACGTCTGATTTTTCACTTGCAAGATGCTCAGCTGCGCTTGTCATACCCTAAAAGGTGATTTCAGTTCTTGGATGCCAGAGAACCTTTTCTGCTAATCAAAACACAGCTGCAGAGGCCCGTGTGATTTGCTAATGGGCACCCCAACTCGGGGGTATGTCTGTCTGTACCTGGGAAAATAGATATAATTAGGATAACAGATATCATATGGATATGCAAATGCAGCAGGTAAAAGTGACTGGAAGGGAGACAGGGCTCATGCTTGCCAAATCCCATCAGACCAGCGGTGTCGCTTCCCTAGGCACTAACCCCAGCCCACCAGGCCTCCTCCATGAACCTTCTGGCCCCCTCTCTCCGTCCTCCAGTCTCCCAACTGCTGAACCCCTCACGCAAAAATGACATTTCTTTTTAGATTTAAAAATAGCTCCCCTACTTTTCTGAAGAGACTCTCAGTAGCCTTAGATTATGAGGCTGTGGGAATCCTAAGGATCTGAGAAACAGGCAGGGGGAAGAGAGTCAAGAAGAGACTCTTGTGTTTTATCTTTAACAAGAAGAGGTAGGGCCCCAGAGTGACAATCCCATGTCCAGAGAGGATGTGGCATCCTATTACTAAGACCAAGTCACCATCCCACAGGGAGGACAGGGGATTTGTTATCAGAAGTTCAGTTCTGTTTCTGCCTCCTCTTGGTGATGTTCAAGGGCAAGTTACTTACATCTCTGAACCTTGGGGTTCTCATCATAAAATGGACCCATCACTGAAATCAAAGGCCCAGGCAAGGCAGAAGCTCTGAGTCTTATAGGAAGGTGAGATGTTTTCTCTCTATACCATCATCCCATTATCTGTCCTTGGATAAGTTCCTTCATTTCTCTGGGCCTCAGTTTTCTCGTCTATCAAGTGGGATGATGATGCCCACCTTCCTGAACCATTATCCATAGAGAACTAGATTAACCCATGTAGACAGAGGACAGACCGCGTGGGGTCATGTAATGGTAAACAACAGAGCACCACTAAATGAAGCTAGTTACGCATATGAGGCAATGGGACCTGCATCACGTGGGAGCTGATTGGGGAAAGTCTTAGTTCAGTGTCTCTCAGAATTGAAGAGGTCTTTGCTCCCACCTGCTCTATGAAAAGGGCTGTAAAACTATATGGACACACAGTATGGGCACTGCCTTTACCAGCCTGGCCAGTTACTCAATGAGAGCATAGAACTTCCACCAAAGCAAGAGGTCCTTCATGTAGATGTCCAGCTAGGGGTTGGAGTTAAGAGTATTTAAATTTCATTTTTCTTTGTTCGTGAGTGCCCAGTGCTTTGTACATGTTCCCTTAGTAGGGATTTATTGGTGGAGGAGAAGATGAATGATTTGAAACCAGGGATGAAAAGATGGTGAGTTAGGTTATGCTCCTCTGTCCCATGGGTAGAGAAACCCATGGGACACTCCATTCCCAGAAGTGGAGAAACTTGTCAAGTCTTGTCCCCTCCACGAGTGGTGGACAAGGACAACATTTGTGCAGTGTATACACACTTGGAAATCTGAGCTACTTTGGGTCTTACTTTTCCCAGATCTTAATAATGACCTTGTTTGAATTTCAGCTTAAGAAAACTTGTCAAATTTTGGCTTCCTCAAGCATAAACTGGGGCTAGCACATAGCCTTCTCTATAGGTTTGTGATCCAGATTCTGCAGACATGAAATGCTCAGGCTTTGCTTGCTCCTGAGTTGTTTATGTGGTAGAACCGACATGGATTTTCTGCCTTGTTTTTCCTCTTCCTCCTAGCCTGATGTGCTACACAGATTCCAAGGATATTGTTTCATACCCAGCCTAGTCCTAAGCCCCAGAATTGAATCTGATTCTTTATCTAATCATGGCATTGATGGTTTTTTATTCCGTTGAAGGCATCAATATTTGTTCAATGGCATAAGTCTTAAATAAGCATCTAAATGACGTATTACAGATGATGAAAGTCATTTCTGCACAGAAGATTATCTCTCATGATCATGTTTCCATCATTATTGGGGGCCTCTGTAGTTGGAAAATCTCTGCAGCTACTTAAATGATAACATTAGTCCTAATACCGTGTAAAATGACTAGTTCCTCAGGGTAGGTTTATTTTTAATAGCGCATGTCAGCAGCAAATAGCTTGGAAGATCCCAGAGGAAAAAAGCACGTCCCGTGCTCCCACTGATGTGATGGTATGGATATATTTAATATCTATATTAAAAACCTTTTAGGTACCATGGTGATATTGAACTGGATAATTAGGCATGTGGCAGGCAAAGTCTTGGACTGTAGATAGGGCATGGTGCAGTGTTGAGTTGTAAAAACCTCTCAAGATTGTTCAATGTCAAACTTGGGTTTCAAAGATCTTTGACAGACATTTAACCCAATAGTAGAAGACTCAGAAATACAAGCTGAGAGAATAAAATCACTTCCTTTTTTTTTAAAGTCTGCTGATAAGTTTGCTGTGCTATTAACATGTTTAATTGCTTGCCTCCAGTGAGAGCAGCCTTCTCTCTGAGGTTGCAATTTATTAGAATGTCCACCAACTTACTTGCTATTTACCTGAAAGATAGCTGAAATCAAGCATAGAGCAGCACTTAAATGGATCATGAACAAAAATTATTTTGGAGTTGATGTGGGGGATAGGGAAGAGGGGAATATAAGATCTACACACATTTCCTGTTTCAAGAACATATGATTGGGTGGTAGGGAGGCCCAGACCTGGCCATTACGTATCCCCTGGATCAGCTGATGAAAGTAATATTTTAATGGACTGTGCCACAAGGGATGAGGGGGTGACACCTGGAGAAGGGGCTGCTTGTTAGGGACATGCTTTCCCAGAAGGGACCTTCTTGTGCTAGCGGGTGGTAAGAGCAGCTTAGCCCAGAAGGGCAATGGAAAAGTGCCTGCTTTTACAGAATTGTGTCCCTCAAACTCTCCTCACTCTCACTCCCAGCCCCTGTCTCTTGCTAGATATAGATCTTATTCTGGCCTTTTGGTCTTAACTGAAAGGAAACTGAGTCCTGGGGCTAGGCGACACCTTGGAGGAGGTGAGCATGAGTGTGGCATCTGCGGCCTACTTGGGTTGCTAGTGGCACGAGACCGTGGCCTCCTCACCAGTGGTTTTGCTTTCCATGTTCTCAGTTCCGCATCGTCAGTTATTATGCAAAACTATTAAGTGGAAAATCCCCAAAAGCTCCCTAAATATTAAATTGTGTGCCATTCTACATAGTGTGATGAAATAGTACAACATCCTGCTCTGCGCCTCCTAGAGACGGGTCACCCCTTTGTCCAGGGGATCCACATGGTACATGGCATCTTCAGTTTGTCTCTTAGAGGGCATTTTAGTTACCAGATTTACTGCTGCAGTACTACACCACCTGTTATCTAGTACCCCTTCTGGAGCAGCCTAAGACTGGAACACATGGCCTTTGTCATGTGCTTTATCTCATGCCACCATGTGGGCACTGTCACATCTGCACCAGAAGAAGGGGGCGAGGAGGGTGTTAGAGGAACATCTGTCTTTTATTACAATGCACTGTTATAATTATTCTATTTTATTATGGCTTATATCTAGATGTTCCCCTAACACCTCATGTGATCATAGGAGGAACCTTTGGAGGTGACTACATGATAGGGGTGTCATGGCTGACCTCCTCTAAGGAGGTGGGTCCTGGTCAGAAGAGATGAGTTACTGGCTCTTCCCTGGACTCTGCTTCCCTGCCTGCATGACATGAGCATCTTTTTGCACTCAGACCCTTCCACTGGGTCACTTCTGTCCCAGAGCCAGCTGACCATGGAATGAAACATCTGCAAAGCATGAGTCAAAATAAACCTCTCCTCCTCCAAGTTGTGAGTGTTTAGAATTATATCCTGGTGATGAGGAACGTGACCAAGATAGTTATTATAGTACCTAGATAATACATCATATTTTATGATAGGTTTCTAGGGGTAAATGTACTGCATACAGAGTTAGTGTAGTCATGATCTTAGTGGTCCATTGGAGGACTTGGAATGCATTCCCTACCAGTAAGTTGGCAGTACCGTGGACCTGGCCCTTGTGGGAAGCGCAGTGGAGGGCCCCTTGAGTGGCCACATGTAATTAGTTCCATTAGCAGCTGGCAACTCTGACCATGCCTTGGAGGTACCTGGAGACAGCAAGCTAGTAGGAAAAATCAGACGCTGATTCTCTAAATCCTGACCTAAACAGATGCAGGAAATTTCCTGTATGTCATTGTTATGTTTAAATATGAAGTGTCCTTCAAAGACTTGCATGTGGAAGGCAGCAAGGCTCAGAGCTGGGCTTAGAGCAGTGAGTGAGTCACAAATGGAATCATCCACTAAGGAGTTCATAGCTGATGGCTTTAGGAAGAGGGTCCCAGTTAGAAGAAGTGGGTGATCTTCCTTTCAAGGGTACATCTGATCCCCCGCTTCTTCCTCCCTGGCTCTTCCTTTTTCTCTCTGCTTCCTTTCTTTCTCTGCAGCTTTGCTCCACCTCACCTATTACAGATTGTGCCTAGATGTCCCCTTAAAAACCTCATATGGTCATGGGTGCTGGATCTAGAGTGTGTGATGCTAGGATTCAGTGTGTGACGCTGGGATAAAGGCTGGGTGATTACTAAATTAGTCACTGATTGGTTTGGCATAGTTCTGGGTGTGGATAATGGGAAGGCCCGGCCTGGGTGTGAGTGCTATGCTAAGAGGTGTGGCCTGGATGGAAACTAAGGGACAGGAAGAGGGCTGCTGCCAGTGCTTGCCATTGCTTGCTGCTGGCTAGTTTCTTGCATTCTGCCTGTCACAACCTGTTTCTCTGCTGCAGCATCTCTCTGCCACACCACCTTGCCTTTGAGCCAGCCCTTTATGGACTGAAACCTCTACCACTTCTGAGCTGAAGTAACCTTTCCTCCTTTAACTTTGGGCTTTGGCTCTCTGTCTCAGCAATGAAAAGAGTAACTAAGACTACACCTTCCACCTTTTGCTTCAAACCCACAGCCACAGAGCCAGCTGAAGCTCAGAAACCATGAGTCAAAATTAAATCTTCCTTTAAGTTGTTTTCCTCGGGTGCCCTGTCATAGTGACAGAAAGTTGGCCAACACAATTATTTTGGGCCTTTGCTTATCTGAATAATTATAAAAAGCATTGATAATTGTATCTGAAGACGGGTTATAAAGCATATTCTGGCAGTCAGCGCTACCACTTAATGATGTGGGAGATGTTGAGTCCTAAAATTCACTGGACACCATGGATGGTAATGGCTTTCATATATCCTGAACTGGAAAGCTAGCTAACAGAACTCTGTTTTACCCACAGAATCCCCAAACCACTTAGCTACAAACTCCTTTCTTTGTTGAACAGTTATCCTGTTACTTTTCTGGTCATGGTTTACCAATTACTGTATAGTAGACAGAATTCCACAAATACTCCTGTCCCCCCTCTAAGGCAGAGGCAGAATCTCCTCTTTTGATTATTAAATATGATGCTCATGAAGGTACTCCTGGGAAGTGCTTTTTCAGATATAATTAAAATCTTAAGTAAATTGACCTTCAAAACTGGAGATTGTCTAGGTAGATCTGAGTCAGTCAGGTCAAGATTTAGTGCTCTCTCTCTGGCTTTGACTTTGGAAAGGACCGCATGAGAAGGATATGGGCAGCTTTGAGGAGCAGAGAACAGGTTCACCCTCCAACTAATGGAAAGAAGCAGCACATCAGACCTACTGCCAGTAGGAGCTAGGCTCTGTCCAACAACTTAAGTGAGCTTGGAGGCAGAGTTCCAAGATAAGAGCCCAGCTTGAAGACACCTTGAGTTTGATCTTGTGACTCTGAGAACTCAGGTGAGCCTACCTGGACTTTTGGCTTGCACAGTTGGAGGTGTGTGGTAATAAATGAACATTGCTTTAAGCTACTAGATTCATGATAATTTATTTCATAGCAGTAGAAGACTACTACATTCTGACTGCACAAAATCAGAACAGAATTATTTGGGGGGACAATCTTCTCCACCTTTTATATTTATAAGTTCTTTGAAATGTAGAAAAACACTTCCATCCTACAGAAACCCCCTGAGACAAGCATGGCAGGTATCTCTATTTTCACAGATGAACGTCTAGATTCAGATTATGGGACTTGCCCAAGATACTCAGCTGGTAAATACTTGGCCCCTTGGCTGGACCTTTTTTGGTGTGATTTAGATCTGATCTATTTTGCATTCAAATAGAGAAAAAAATCTAAGCGTGTGGTGAGAATATAATTGAGAGTTGGCAAAAAAAAAAAAAAAAAAAAATCAGAGGGACACATGAAGCAAAGGGTTTGACTGCTTCATCAGAGAGGCCTTTTGTTTCATCTCTCTGTGTTGGATCAGAAAAACCCAGAAAAGCGCCTTAGCAAAAGAACCCACAGCTGTGAGCCAGGGACAGTAAGAGGGGCAGGGTCTGGGGAGGCCCGGAAGTGGACTGCTGGGAAGCTTTATTTGGATGAGGAGGGCAAACACACAGGCCTGTGCTATCCCAAGGAACAATGCCTGAGGCTGGCCTCTCAGATGGGCCTTTTGCAGAGGGTGGGGCTGCCTGCATAATTAATCTGCTCTGGTTTTCCTACCTGTGCTTGCTGGCACCCTTCAGCAGTGCTCCAAATTTGGCATCTTGGAGCAATCATCTAGTTCCTTACCTCACCTGTGGACAGAAGTGGTAGCTGGGATCAGAAAGGGACAAGACTTCCTCAGAGCCACAGATTCCCAGCATGGGCACGCACACACTCATACTCACACACACACACACACACACACACACACACACACACACACTTGTTTAGTTACATTATGGCAAGTCTCTATGTTGGCTAATGGCTTATGATAAGCCCAATTTCCTCAGGGAAGCAATCTAGCATGAATGTGTTGGACCAGAGTGAAAGTCAGAGCTTTATACATCTTTGATATTCTATAAGAGAGTTCACACTGGGAGATTACAGACCTAGTGCTGGGCATGGACCTAAAAGTGCCCTCCCATATCCTTGCCAGTTTCCTTTCAACTCCAACTTTATGGTTCCCATGGAAACTAAAGATCTCTGAGTCATTATGACAACCAAAGGGGTTAACTTGGTTTTCACAGAAACTGGTTCAGTCATGGAGCAGTCATTAGAGTTCTTCATAAGTGTAGGTAGCTAGGGATAGATTCATTGTATCCAATGGGGGGGGCATGTCCTGATTCTTTAAGTAAAGAAACATCAAATTATAGGAAGGAGAGCCAAAGGGAGTAGAAGACACAAGAAGAATTAAGATGTGTTATTTACATGTATGTACTCCCCCTGGTAAGTGGAATCACTATTGACTACAAACATATACTAGTAAAAATTTAATAATAATAAGAAGAAGAAGAAGGAAGAAGAAG
>NW_004524749.1:3144892-3146521 GCF_000260255.1 Octodon degus
GAAGGAAGAAGAAGAAGAAGAAGAAGAAGAAGAAGAAGAAGAAGAAGAAGAAGAAGAAGAAGAAGAAGAAGAAGAAGAAGAAGAAGAAGAAGAAGAAACACCAAGCAACAAATATGATATTAGGTCCAGAGCCTTGGGAAGGACCTGTTGAGAGACTTTTCATGGCTAGGACAAAATACCTGACACCCATACTTTAAGTAGAAGAGCTTTATTTGGCTCATGTTTTTGGAGGTTGCAGTCCGTGATCAGCTCCAAAGCAGAAACACGATGCCAGTGGGCATAGTAGAGGGAAGCTGCTCATGCCTTGGTGACTGGGAAGCAGAGCACTGGTAGGAGATATGTCTTCCAAGTCCCCCAGTGACCCACCTCCTCATCCTGGACCCTAACTCCTAGCCACTCTAAATAGCAGTGGGCAACTCTGTTGATGAGTAGACACCTCCATGGTATAACCACCTTGCCAGGAGTCTCTTAGCCAGGCTGACAGTCAGAATTATCTGGCAAGAGATCAGTGGAAGGGCAGGGATCTGAAGTGTCACAGTAGCCCTCTTGCTTATACCTTAACGCTTTTGCCCCTTGTGAAGCTGGGCAAGAACATGTGACTTGCATTAGCCAATGGGCTGTGCATGAAAAAATGTATGTCCCTTTCCGACTGAAGTTTTAAGAGACAGTGTGTGATTCTCCAGTTTCCTCCCAACTCCGACTTTATGGTTCCTGTGGAAACACAGGCCAAGACAGGAACCTTCTTTGCCCCGGATCTCTGAGTCATTATGACAACCAAAGTGTCCCTGTACTCCCCCTACCCTGTATTCACCAGCATGAGATGTGGAGTTTGAGAAGTAAAAATTCGTCATGGAAGTTCCCTGAGATTTTAGAGATTTACTTTTCTTCTTACACAGCAAACCTAGCTTAACCTAGTGGATATGGGTAGAATGCTATTGTTGTTCACATTTTTTCAGATGACAAAATCAAGACAAAGAGGTGATTATTAACTCCCTCAAGATCCCACAGGAAATAATAGTAAAGAAACTTGCCCAAGATAACAGAGGTAGCTAATGTTTTGGTTTCCCAGTGGCGCTAGGGAATGGAGACCTTAGCAAATGAGGCTATTGGAACTGTGTGAAAACTGCTACACCAGGTGAGGATTGTGAAAGTGTAATGTGCTCCTATTGTAGCTGAATCTTCTTTTTAACTAGAGGTTATCAATTCAGAGTTTTAAATTAAATTATTTAATTAGTATACACAGGCAACATTTAAAAAAATGTTGTAAAGTTAAGACCTGAGCGAGCCAGGTTTAGTTCACGTATTTGAGAATTTTTGACTCTGCACTTCTCGTCTAAAGAACAAAAAATTCCAACGAGTAGCAGGTATGCGCTTAGTGACAAAATGCAGGCAGCAAAGGGAAGTGGCCCAGGGTCTGAAGTGGTTTGAGGGTTGTAGAGTTGCTGTGAAAAGGCTGATCCCAGAGAAGTTTCTTGCAATGAGAGATGAAAGGTATTGGGAACATTTTCTGGTTGTGATGAGAGCCGTGGACCAGGGAAAAGTCATATACATTTTTTTAAGGACTCTGCTAAATCAAACTCTCTCTCTCTCTCTCTCTCTCTCTCTCTCTCTCTCTCTCTCTCTCTCTCT
>NW_004524749.1:3146659-3150777 GCF_000260255.1 Octodon degus
TCTCTCTCTCTCTCTCTCTCTCTCTCTCTCTCTCTCTCTCTCTCCTTGATGAAATAATTGTGTAGAATGCCTATCAGAAAGTTTGTCTGTCACTCTCCATTTGTGGGATGGAAGAGGACAGGGCTGAATGTCACGAGCTGAAGAGAGAAGGGGCTATCACAGCACAAGGCTTCCCTGGAATTTGGGAATTTTCCCTGGACCCAAAGAAGGCCATTCCTGGACAAATCCCTCCCGGGGCGAAACAATCTCCATCCACCTCACCTTTTCCTCTGGGTGCTCAGCTCCTTCTTGGGGAGCAGGACTTCAGACAGTGCAGAAAGTTGTACCTGTTGGCTTTATCGCCGAGACTGTCAGGAAAGTCATGGCGAAATGGCATCAGTGTGAATCCCAATCATCTGCCCCACGTGGCAGCCCAGAAGTTCCCAAAACATCAGTGGGAACTTGAAGAGTTATAAAGTGCATTGGCCATTGTAGAAGGATAGTGTACTGAGTAAAGGCATTTGGAAAGTTGGCTATGCAATAAAAGAAAGTGTTTTGCTACAGGATTTATCAGAATCTTCCAAGGAGCCATATGCATCAGCCTCTCCAAGAGTGTGTCACTGCCGAGCTGTGACTCCCACCCCTCCTCCCAACTTTGGGGGGAGAATCTTTTGTAAAGAATGTGAGAGAAAACATTTTTTGAGACGCAGTACTTAATCTTTCCTTCTTGTGTTCTGTCCTCACTCTTCAATATCTTAGTACCTGTAGGGAACTCCCAGATTTTTCTTTTAATTTAAGTTTTGTGTTTTCAGGAAATTGGTTTATTCCGTGTATCCATTAGTGGAAACTCAGCTTGTCAGTAGAGATCATGACAGGTAACTGAACATCTGTCGGCCGCTGTAGCTCATGCATCCCTGGGCTGTCTGAGCTGACCCAGGTATTTACCCTTGTTCTCTAACTCAGCATGACATGACTGGCTGGACTTTCAAGCCAAGGGACAAAGGCATTTGGGAGGTAGCGACATTCTTAGGAAAGCATTCCCTCTCCCTGTGGACATGCCCTGAGGAACAAGGAAAAGGAAGAGAGGAGGAGGGAGAAGCCCCCCCCCCCCACTAGATGACCACAAAGGGCCTCTTTTATGGCCTTCCTGTTTATGGCTGAGAAGTAAACAGCTTGGGAGTCAGGTTGTCTCCCTCCACAGCTGGGGCACCAGCTCCAGCTGGCCAGCACCCTCTCTGAATAGCAGAGGGTGGGGAATCTGTTAATAAAACCAGTCTCCTGGTGTACATTTTGCTGTTTTAGACTTGCATCTTGGGTCATTTCCCCTTCACCCATACCATTCTCCACTTTGCCTGAATCAATGAGTTTGTTTGGGGGTGGTGAGAATTAGGGATCTGTGTGCTCAAGGTTGGGACCAGGTCTCAGCTGCCACACTTAGAAGTTGTGAGAGTTCAGGTGAGTCTCATTTGCCATGATGGGTGACAGAGACTTGGGAGGACCAGGAGCCTGCCTCCCTCTGGCTTGGGGTAAATGACAATACCTGTTTACTGCTATGATTATTTCAGTTTCTCTCTGGATTCATCCTCAGGGCCTCAGTAGGGGCTGCAAAGACTGGGAGGATCAATAAACTATAATTATCAAGAATGGTGTCTGGGGGGTGGGGAATCCTAGAGGCAGAGGCGCAGAAGGGAGGGGGAAGATGACAGAACTGGGGGACAGTAAGAGCCAGAGGCACACACTGCATGTGTGCTCCGGCAGAGCAAAGATGCTCAGCAGAGGAGGGAATGCATGCAGAAATGCCCTGTGCTGTCCCCACAGGGTGGGCAAGGCCCTGCCAGGGAGAGTGGGGGCCGCTCACCTGCTTCACACAGTACTGCCATCCACCCGCTCTCAAAATTCTCCCAAGCCTCGCCCACACCAATCCTCTGAATCACTAATAGAGCAAGAATAGAAAAGCCCAAATATAATGTCTATAAGGGATGCTGCATTAACTCTTTGATGCAGAGACGAACCTGCCTCATGCCCAGAACACTGTCTAGCCCGTTGGTTTATCGATGGTCAGATGTCCTATTAGTATTCTAATGCTACAGATTGTTGTGTGTTAGGTTAGAAATGCTGCTTGTCAGTGCCAGCGTCTTCATGGCCCTGGATCTGGGGCCCCTCCCAGGTAGAGCACTGGTGCAGCTTTTGCCTTTGTGTTCTCTGAGTCCTGAAGGATGGTTCACCAGATGGGCTACTCATGAGCTTCAATAGAAGCACTTACTGCTCTTTTTCTAAGGCTCCTTTTTAAAATTTAAAAAACAAAATATTCATGGCAGTTTAGTTTTACAGCACAAGTGAGAGGTGCTGAGACTTCCCTTCTACGCTGGTGTCCCTACGTATTATCTTAGTGCTTCTTGTGGCCATCTGGCACACCTACCTTTTCCTTGGTCCCCAGTGCCTGCCACTTGAGGTCTCCCCTCTGGAGGAGAGTCTACTAAGTGGGGGCAGGCTTCCTAGGCCCAAGTTCCCTGTTACTTGGTGCCCTACCTAAGCATACAAGCCAGCATCACTTTCTCCTGGATGCTGATGATTCTTTGGATTTATTTATCTGAGAGACTCTCACTGGAAGGATGCTTTTATAACTCTTAAATATGGTGAATCCCTGTATTTGGAAATTTTTCTTTTTTCTAAGAACTGAGCCCAGGGCCTCACAGATGCCAGAGGAAGCACTCAACACTGAGCCACACCTAGCCTTGAAGAATATCTTGACAAGGAACAAACATTCAAGTGAACTCGTTTTCCATTTGGCTTCCTTGTACGCCGGTCTCTGTGCTGAAGGTGTTTACACACACTCTCTCAGCCCTCAGCAGTACCAGCTGGAGCTGTTTCCACCTGTTTGTGGGGAGAGCTGTCAGAGGGAGACACCCTCACACCCTCCATCCCCATAAAGCCTTCCTAGTAGATGCCAGGCAGGCCATCAGCACATCACGGCACCCAACAGCGTTACCACTGCCTTCCCCAGTAGGAAATCAGAGGCCTTGATAGGTTAGCTCCCAGGGTGTCCCAAGGCTCATAGTAGCAGACCTTAGCTGGATTGCGTCAGATCCATGACAGCCTTCCTGATGTCCCCTTGAAAAAGCTGGTGGACAAGATGAAGGACTCGGCAGAGTAAAAGCCATCCTGCCTTGGGGGTCTCCGAGGGCCTCCTGTCTGTCTCCTGCAGGCTCAAGAGAGGTACATCTTTCAGGCTTGGCTTTTGGCTGCTCAGGGTTTTGGGAGGCTAAGGTAAGAGCCACAGCCCAGAGCCTGATCCCGGGCCAGCTGGCCCTTTTCAACATGTCTGCTCCTCCGAATGAACGGTGTTTGCATCTTCTCGCCTGCAGCCACCACCCAGAAATGTACCTTCTGCCTGGAAACTGAAGACTCTATTTCATACATCCACTGGGCTGGGTCAGCAGTGACTGCTTGGCAAGAAGCCTGTTCTAGCTTTCAGGCACAGCTCAGGGTGCAGAGGTGAGAGATGCCCTGAAGCCTTTTGGGTGCTGGGAGAGTGGAGATGCAGGGCGCATCTAAGAGGGTGGGTGCCCAGAGTGCATCCTCCTCTTTTGGAAAGAGGCTGTAGATTTCTACTTTGTTTCTCTTTTATTGCTATTTTAAATTGACATCCTGACCTTGGACAGAGTACAGCAGGGAACTTCTTTTTTATTTCTTATCTTGTGTTTTGTGTTTTTGTTTTAAATTATGTAAAATTCTCGGTGAGTTTACTCTGGGTGCCATGAAGCCAGATATTAGAAAGGTAAACTTGTCTTCAATGTGCTGAGTGTGTGTCATTATGTTTTTTTCTCTTTCTAAATATAGCACAAAAGTTCCCCATAGTAACTTGTTTTCTTACCTGGATAAGATACCAATAGAGGAAGGATGGTTTTGAAAAAGTGCTGTGTATTTTTCCACTTTAAGTGAAAGAAATAGTAAATCATAGAATGAGACTATATTGAGACACAGGCTTCCAGCTTAGCCAGCGTGGCCCTAAGGTAATTTTCAAGAGTGATGTCAGATTTTTCTCCTTTGTTTAACTCTAGATCCAAATTCTTTTTCCTTTCCTTTCCTTTCCTTTCCTTTCCTTTCCTTTCCTTTCCTTTCCTTTCCTTTCCTTTCCT
>NW_004524749.1:3150897-3163927 GCF_000260255.1 Octodon degus
TTCCTTTCCTCTTTCCTTTCCTTTCCTTTCCTTTCCTTTCCTTTCCTTTCCTTTCCTTTCCTTTCCTTTCCTTTCCTCTTTCCTTTCCCTTCCTTTCCCTTCCTTTCCCTTCCTTTCCCTTCCTTTCCTTTCCTTTCCTTTCCTTTCCTTTCCTTTCCTTTCCTTTCCTTTCCTTTCCTTTCCTTTCCTTTCCTTTCCTTTCCTTTTTCTCTTTACTTCCTCCTTTCCTCCCTCCCTCCCTCCCTCTCTGTCTCTTTCCTTCCTTCCCTCTAGTTCTTCCTTCCCTCCTTCTTTCAGTACTGGAGATTGAACCCAGGGTCTTATGTTAAATGTGTGCTTTTCTACTGGGCTATACTCCTGTTCCATTACATTCCATTTATTTTATGCCAGTTAATTTCATGTTACTTTAGTTTAGGTGAGTGAGACAATGTCTCCTTTTCCAGGCTCACCTCAGACTTGTGGTCCTCCTGTGTCAGCCTCCTCAGTAGCTGGATTGCAGGTGCGTGCTACCAAGCACAGAGGTCAAGCCCATTCTTAAATGATGTCCAGAAATACAAATGTGAGATTTTACAAAAGATGTAAATGCAGTTTACTTTTGCTTTGAAGTAGGTTTTCTTCAAATTGAAGGAAATGTTAGTTGCTATAAGTGGATGATGCTTATTTATTTTTTGTGCATTTTACCTACTGTTGTGTGTTTTACTTGGGGAGAAATCTGTGTAACCACCAAGAGGTGAATCATTTTCATGAGTTGTTTTCTTATGTGCTTTAGATTAAGGGAGAAATCTTGGAGCTCTAAAAGAGTATCAAAGTGGAGAGAAAGTCATGCAAGGTTATTATTTCATCCTCTAATTTTTCATGTCTTTTCCACCTACGTTTTCCCCTCTCTGTCTTAGGAGCTCTCACAGTCATTCTCTTCCCAAGCCTACAGGAGGGAGGCCACATGCTTGCTGACCTGGATGCCTACAGGTGAATGAGGTGTGTGGTGTTGAGCGGGAGACAGGGTGGGGAAATTAGAGTGGCTTCCTTAAGGACAATACAGAGCTGAGTTTAAGTCTTTCTGTCCCTGGGAAGATGACCACCAACTCTTTTTCCTTTTCTGTTATTGAGTTGGATATTTTGAAACCAGTGAGATTATCTACACTGTGTTTCTTGTTAAATGGTTGTCAAAGCAATGTTGGCTGGCCTTGTGGACTTAAAAAGTACTGCTTTCTTAAAATACATTCATTAGGTATAAGCATTTGGTAGGAACATACAGGAAAGACACAATAGGAATGATACCGTTGCTTCTGCTAGATTTTTTTTTTTTTAATAAACCTTGGCTTTCTAATTGGACAGCTTATTTTCCCTGTCTCTCCTGGCTGCACTTGACTCTCTTTTCCATATTTGAATTTGTATATTAGAATGATGTTAAGTCCTAGTTTGTACTTTTTCTCCTACCTTAAGATTTTAAGTCTGTTTGAATACTCAGAACAGAAATTTCTGCACACATGTGGATGTGCCCGTACCCTTCTTGCCAGGTGATCCTGTAGTCCGTGCTTCTCTGAGACTTTCCTTAAGACCCTGTTGTGCTCTGCACCCTGAAGGTTGCCTCTGGGTGGCCCTGACACAGGCTGAAGATTGTAAGCTCTTCCCAAGTTCACATTCTAAAAATGTCTCCTACCTAATGCACCGTGGATTTCTCACTGTTGTCTCTATTAACATGGACCGAATGCCCTGTTTGCAGGCTGATTTATAGATGCATTAGGGAAAACTCTCCACTGAGGGTATAAAATACAGTGTCCCACTCTTGGGCCTGATCTTACATGTTATCGGTGATTGCAAGTGCGTTTTATAACCCTGGTGCCAAATCGAAATCAGGTGATTTGTGCATCAATCTCCTGGATAAAATCAGGGCACATGCTATTACAGTTTGACCTTCATGGTGCCTTTGGCTTTTGCAACTTGTAGAAGTCCCTTGGAGGATTACCCGTGAACAGTTGGAAAATGCAGGAAGAATGGCCAGAGCTGGGATCACCAGATGTATCAAAAAACTTAACAGAGACTCCAGAACCCTGGAAGAAAGACCCCAGAGGAGGCGCCAGTGGTCTCAAAGGAACAGGCACTGTGGGCGGAGGAGGCAGCACCTCTGGGCCACTTTTATGGGTCCTTTGAGAACATCCCTGAAATTTGCGGCAACTACAATCGAAAAACTTTCTTACAAAAGGTCAGTAGATAACTGGGCCTGAAGAAGTTGACATAGGCTCTCCTTGCCTCATTTATAATTCCTGGAGCTCATCTTTCTGTGGGTCAGAGAAGTAATTACATTTCTAAAGCGTATGAGAGAGCAAGTCTTATGGGAATGAACGCAGCAGGTTTTTAATTCTGGCCACAACCACCAACTGCTGATTCTTCCTGTTGCTCTTCATAGACAGGGTCAGGGATTTCTTGAAAATTGACCATGTCCCTCCATCAAATTCTAGATGATCCTAACCCTATATTTTTGTTCATGTGTTCACTAGATCCTGGAGGGTTAAAGCTATCTTGAATGGATTTGTGGAAATTGTAGATTTTTAGAACCTAAAGGCTCTTTAGCAATGGCCAGGGGGTATATTTAGGAAAAATATTTTTTAGTCAGGGTTTTATGACTATAATCTGAGTTTCTGAACTTATATTTAACCCAAACTTCTTTTTAAAGTAATTTCATCTCTTTTGATTCAGCACCCTTTCATACTCCACAGGTTTACCCTTTCAAATGGGAAAGGATAAACCCTGTTTTACAAAATCACTTTAAGATATGCTAATGGTATGGGAAGATTATTAAGATAAATACCTTGTGTCGGAAACTGGAGTTAATTATAATATATATATAATTAGTCACTGGTCAGCCTAGAAGTTGTAATTTATTGCTCCCTAATTTGCATTTATTATCAAAGATATTTAATTTAAAGGAATTATAAAAAATAGCTCGATTTGAGTGGTTATGGAGATGATGGGCATTTAGCAAACTTCAAAACTGGTTTTTCCAGCTTCTTTAACCCCATCATATATGATTTCAGGAAATAACACAGCAACATTAGGAAGTGACTTGTACTTGTTGATTAAAAAATGGGAAAGGCATTTTTGGCAGAAGAAATAATATAGTTTTCTTTCCCAAACCCTCACTTTGGAGCCTTAGGTAAGCTTTGAAGGTTTCCATTCTAAGTGGTGAATTATAGAGCTCAGAAGATGCAGTGTTTTTATAAATAAAATAAGAGACACTTTTCTTTTTAATTAACAATTTGAAAAAATAGCACAGGAGGTTTTCACTGACAAAGCCTGCAAATGGAAGGGAGCCTGCTGTCTTTGTATAAAGGTGGCTTTCAAGCTCCACTCACCTTTCAGACAGAGTCTGCATCCCTTTCTGACCCCTGCCCTGTCACTGCACTAGGGTTTGTAGTCCCGCAGAAGTGACTCGCTTGAATCTCTGTCTCTGAATCCATGCCGGTGTTCAGTAGGGGCCCTGGCACACTGTGCGGAAGGGGTCTTGATCCTCCCTCCAACGAGTCCTCCTTTTAATAAAGGCAGTCACAGTTTCACTTGCAGTGACTTAGTCTGAAATGTGTCCACAGGGAATGTGGCACCACCACGTGTCACACTTCTCTCCCTAGATGCAGGGGCTGCTTGTTCTAGGGGAAGTCTGAACAGATACCTTTGAGGTTCCCGTGCCTCCCCATTCAGCTCAACCTTTGAACACAATTCTAGAACTCACTGACTGCTGCGGTCAGAGTGCTGCTCTCTCAATTCTCATTGTTTCCAAGGCCAGACATAGAGATACTTCATTTGTAATGGTTTTCAGAAGTAAGAAGGGGGCAATCAGACTCAGTGTGACTTGAACTGTTCTTCCTGGGGAAAAAGATTCAGTTGTCACATTGAAGAGGATACTGGAAGAAAACAACAACAACAAAAAAGAGGACATTGGAGTTGGAGATGGAGAAGACCTTTCAGGATGAGTCCTCGAATGAACCCTGTGGGTGGCTCTTCGGGGTGCTCCCATGGATCCTGGGTCAGGCAGAGTCCTGGGTAGTGTGGAGCCATTAAAACACCTCCTGGTCACCCCTACAAAGGGCTCCTGAACTTCTCCTCTGCTCAGGAAGCCCTAATGTGCACTGGGGCACCAGCAGTGGTGTGCACGCAAGAAGAGGGTCAGGTAAATGCAGAGAATTTAAAGACAGACCCCCAAAGAGGTGTCCTTTTCATTATCACTCTAAGCCGTTGACTCCAGGGACAGTGACAAGGTATTGGCCTGTAGCTTGGAGGATGCGTCAGACATGCATACCCTGGCTGTGTGTGTGGGTTAGTGCTGCAGCTTGGTCCAGACCCCCTTTTCTGGGTCAAGGGTCAGGACGCCTGCTCCTCCCCTGCCGAATGACGGCTGCTCATGGCTCAGACCTGCCACCTTCTTCCATGTCTCCCGGGTTTACCTGAGATATCCCACAGAGTCTCCACGTGGCTTATTTCTTCCTCGTTGCTTCTGTTGCCAGTTGTGCTCTTACTTTGACTTTTAAATTCATTCTGTGTTCTCCACTTGTCCACAGGTCTGTACAGCTGCAAATGCTTTTGCTCCTCCAAAGATGTTAGATTTCTTTTCACAAGGGCTCTGTTTGGAAGACATGCCAGCCCCCAGGGGGCAGGAAGATGTGAGCATTGTGGAGTAGTAGGTCTGTGTTCAGATTAGATGACATTGAATTCCTATGCAGCACTGGGCAGGAGGCTCAGCCCAACATGACCCTCGCCCAGCTGGACAGAAGTAGAGCTAGTACCTGAACCCAGAAACCTAGTCCCAAATCTCTACTCTTATGGTTGTTTCTGTCTTTGTCTGTCTGTCTGTCTGTCTGTCTGTCTGTCTGTCTGTCTGCCTGCCTGCCTGCTTGTCTGCCTGCCTGTCTGCCTCTGTCTGTCTGTCTTTTCTGAGAGGCTTTTGCTATTGGACTTGAATTCACTGTGTAGCCCAGGCTGGCCTTGAACTCTCAGGGATCTTCTTGCCTCAGCCCCCAAGTTTAAGGATTATAGGGATGCACCACCATGCCCAGCTTCTTAATAAAAGAAGAGTAAATGGTGCAATGGACCTAACATATTTAGCACAATTCCTGGCAGATTATGAAAGGATAGCAATGGAGATGATCATCTTGAGACAAGATGCTGAACATAATGATGACTATGGTGGTGGTAACAAACTGAAAGAATAAGACTTACACATATAGGGCTGGTAGCTCAGTGTTAGAGCACTTACCTAGTATGCATGAGGCCTGGGTTTAATACCCAGCACTAAACAAACAAAAAAAGATTTAAAAAAATCAACTTGGGTATTCAGTCCAACTGAGATTCCACAGATTCTTCTCAAAGGACTCATCCTGCTGAGAGCAAACAAAAGAAAACATAACAAAAATAAAAACCAACAAAAATTTGGGGTCTTGAAATGAACACTGACATTGGAATCAGAAGGCTTTATCCTCCTGCAAAACCAATGTTGGGTATGCCATTCCTGAACCTTGGTGCACTCTTCTACAAAATCAGCAGAAACATCAGGATGAAAGGGAAAGAAATGAGGGGTATAAGTGCTTCCCACACTATACTTGGCATCATAGGTGCCCAGTAGATGCCTGGTGGTTCAAAGATCAGGTCTTGAGAAAGGTCAAGAGAACCCTAGAGAGGGGGAGTTTGTGGTACCTCTAGCACTAACATCAGTGTTCCAAGTAAAGCAGGCTTGCAGGAATTGCCAGGGCCCCTGCTGCTAGGAAGCAGAGCTAGTATCTAAACCATATTTTTTCTCTTTTCTTTTTCTTTTTCTTTTTCCTTTCCTTTCCTTTCCTTTTCCCACACCCCCAGACAGAGTCTCACTATGTAGAGCAGGCTGGACTTAAATTCACTATGTAGCTCAGGCTGGGCTCTGGCATAGTTCTGGTGCTCTGTGAGGAGATTTTGCTGCTTTCCCCACTCCTGTAGTAGCAATTCCTCTGTATCCCAGGGTTCTCTTCTATTTCCAGGGCCTCTTTTCATTTATTTGACCTCATTTATCTAAAAGTATACTGCCCAAGCAAATCCCAGGAGAAAGGGGGTTTACATTATTATTGTTGTTGTTATACTTATTATTGCTGTACATCCAATTCTTAGAATAGTCCTTAGCACATGCTACGTAGTCAATAAATATTGCTAGGAAAATGAACTTTATTAAGATCCAGGACTGGGGCCGGGGAGATAGCTTAGTAAAATAAGTGCTTGCCTGGCAAGCTCAGGGTCCTGAGTTCAATCCCCGGTCCCACAAAAAACAACAAACAAACAAACAAACAAACAAACAAAAAAGATCCAGGACTACATGTAGCAAAACAAGCATTCCAGACAGAACTCAGAGGCCTTAAAATGTGTATTTCCTCTGCTCTGAATCTTTAAATTAGAATGAGGGACTTGTCTGTCTAGACTGCAGAGACACCAGCTCTATGTGGTTGGGATTATGTAAATTGAGTCTTACTGATTTTTTTTTTTTTTTTTTTTAACATTTAAGGGCAATGAAATTGATTTGATTTGAAAAAGACAATTTCTGGAAGTTAAGCTAATCCTGGAATTTGTAGAAGATACTATTTCTAGAAAATATGCTACAGATGTTCAGTCTCAGAAGTTTAAAAACATCTTTGAGTTTACTCTTGGGTGAAGTCAGAACTGGAATTAGTAGCATTTTACAAATGAATGGTGCCTTATACCAGCAGCAATGGGTTGTGGTTAAAGTAGTACTCGGAGAACAAGTGATAACTTTAGTGAATCAATGAAAACAAGATTAGAAATAAATAAATCAAGCTTTCAGCTCAAAGGCTGAAAAGTGAACAATACCAGCTCCAACACCACCACCACCACCACCATCACTGGCATTCATGCACACATATAAGTAAAGGAATGAAGGAATTTTCACCTGAACTTGCGTGGAGGTTATGATACTGGGATGTGTTTATATCAGGGTATTTTCTGAATGTGGTCACTCATACATACATTTTTTGCTAATTATTAATTATAATTATATGTTGCCATCAAGGGAAGTACCAAGCTTTCAAAAGGACATAGCCATTCCATAATAGCTAATCATGTTTTATTTTATCTAGGTGATCCTTGTAATTTGTCAACAAGAAAAGATGGAGAAGAGGGTGTGCCATGGGAGAACTGATGGGTTCTGGAGAGAGCAGTGGGTCCTTCCAGCCTGTGAATAGGTGAAGAATCATTTTGCTGGGTGGCATATCTGTACAGTGTGGTAGTGGCATTGATGAGGATCTGGAGCCCTGAATGTGACTAGCAGGGCCCTTTGATGAGGGACCTGGGGTTGGAGAAAGAGCAGGGGGACAACATTGTCTTCCTGTTCTAGATGTACTTGATAGCTAATCCCATGGTTAATCAGGAGACCAGACTTTCTCCTCCTCAAGGACACCAAGCTGACAGGATGTTGGTGACCAAAGACCTTGGGAAAGCCCCCCTGGACTTCCCAGGAAGTCCTCTGGCGCCTGCTTTTCAGACCTGCCTGACTCTGAGCTCTTGTTCAGAACAGTGGCTTGAAAAGGAAAGTCAGCTACTCCAATGATGTTCTCTCTACACTGGACAGGACAATGTCTCCACCCTATTTCTGCCAAGAAGAAGCAACAAGGAACCTGGGAGACTTTAAAGCCTAAGTCTTCAGCCTGTCTGGGGTCTGTGACCATGTACACCACTGACCAAGAGTCAGAGTTGAGAGACCCCTGGAAGTCTCTTGAGGCCCGGATGTCCTGAGCAAGACACACTGTTAGGAAGTTAGGATCCTTAGCCTGGCATCCATGAGGTGTCTGCTAGCTAGCAGTGTAGCAAAGGTGTCTGCTAGCTTATGCTTCCACTTGAAGCTTTGTTTTTTCTGTTCATGTTTTTGATCTACAAAATGAGTAGAACACAGTGGCTACCTCACAGGCGGTGCTCTGTTGTCCATGAGGAAATTATGCATTGCATTTAGATTAGTGCTGGGTGTCTGCCAACACATCACCTAAAGAGTAGCTATGATTTGACTTGTTCTTTTTGTATCATTTTCTCATTTGAAAACAGAATAAACAAAGACCATCATCTTTTATTTCAGAGGGGAGCTTAAATATGTAAGGTTGAATCCTATGAAATTATCAGTGTTTGATCATTTTTGACCTATAAAAACAACAGTTTCATGTGGGTCAACCTAATAAAATGTGGTATGGTGATTCTTATCTGTAGAGACTTATAACCAATTATGACTATGGATTGTTATTTTATTGCTCTTCACTTCCTGGTTTTTCATTGAAAAGCAGCCCTCAGAGAAATAAGAGGACTAGTGCTATAGTTTTTATTCTTCTTTGTTTCATTTTGTACTTTGTGCCCCTGCTATTTGCCCACAGTCACAATTTGCGCTGCTCTGTAGGGGCAACCTGGTGAAGCAGAAGCCCATAGAAAAGGTAGATTTGTTAGTTTCTTTGCTGCACTGCTAATTAATTTGATAATTGTCTGGGAGACACACACAGATGCATCCACACCCCAAACAAATGTCAGGCCACACACTTCCTCTCGACAGTGAGATGAAGATGTTTTAGTTATTGAAACTCAGATGTCATCTGGAAGAATAAGAGGAGAGACTTGGGAAAAGATGAGGGGAGTGGAGTCAGTGTTGGGGGGAGGGGAGACAGGCTATCCCTCTTGGTTATCAAGCGAAATGACTCCCCAAATATGACAATAAATCACTGCAGGAATCAATCAGACGGGAGGCCACTGCTCCATGCTGATAATGCATCAATCAATATTTAATGTTTACACTTTAATTAATCCACACAAGGGGAAGCATTCTTTCAGTGACAAAAATAAAGGGATGAGAAATAAAACACCTTTTATATCAAGGAGCCGGGAGTGTGCTGCCTATCTGGGTGGCTTTGACTGGAACTGTCATTGATCACTGAGAGAGCCCAGTCACATTTGGATATCAAGCTAATGTGGGGGAGGGGCCCCACGGTGTCAGAATCCAGCCTGGAAGAGTGACTTCCGCAGAACCCTAGCGGAGTATGGATTCCTGCGAAGGCAGCACAAAGCCAAAGAAAATATTGGATTCAAGACATTGGTGACATCTTCTCCCCAGAAAAGATTTCTGCTCACAGATGGTGGTCTATAATTCTGAGGAGGGGGGAGGGGGAGCTGGAAGGCATTTTCTCTTCTGTAGTAAAGTGTTCAAGTTCAGTTCTGAACACAGGGATTCCAGCCACAACCATCAGGACTGTCACAGGACATTCCTAGCACATCTGTGTACTCTCCACCTTCCACCCTACCTCTCATCAACAGTAGTTTTTTTAATGCCCACATTCTGCATTAGTTATAATTGGTATGTACCAACATAAGAATTTGTTCGAGCTGTGCTTGGGAAGCTAGCCTCATGCTACATTTTATAGACATTTAATCAAGCATATATTACTTATGATTTTGCAGATTTCTTCATATATTGTGCAACCAATACTTTTGTTGTAGGTTGCAAATCTTCCTCGCGTTCTTTGAGGTCCTTGGGAAGCTCATTTGATTGAGAAGACAGCTTTGTAGACAGTGCTGGATCTTGATCCCCAAAGTCCACTAAATGTTTCTTTCTTGAACTTATCAGTGAGATCAACACAATAGTTGTTGAAATGTAAGAGTTTGGCTCTGGCTGTAGCTTAGAGGTAGAGTTCATGCTCTGCATGACCAAGGCCCTGATGTGTATTATCTAGCGACCTGTCCATTCCTGAAAGGGCTGCCTGTAGGGGTTTTAATGACCTACTCTCTAATCTCAAGGCCAGAAACCCTAGCATACTTTCCTTTTAAGCAGACATTAAGTTTGTAGAGTGGAATGGTTAAGGGATATGAATACCTACCACATATAGCTGCTGCACCAATTCAGACAAATAACAACAGCCATCCATTCTTATTAGAGTGTTCAAAAAATTACAGATAGTTTCAGACTAAAACTCTTTACTCTGTTTATAATCAAGCCAATCCTGTTACAGTTGCTTCTGGCGTTGGAGAAGAGCATATTCTGTCAATCTATCACTTGTGTTAGTCTATCTTGTGTTGCTATAACATAATACTTAAGGTTGGGTACTATATACAGCAACAAAATTTATTTAGCTCACAGTCCTGGAGGTCAAGAGCATGATGTCAGTGCTTCCATGGGTTTGGCAGTGGTTGCAAGGCAGAAGGCATATAACACAGTGGAGTGTGTGCAGAGATCACATGGCAAGAAAGGAAGCAAGACAGGCTCAGGGGCAGTGCCGGCAAGTCCTGGGAGAGAGAACAGAAGTGTGACTCCTCGATAGCCAGCCCACATCCCTTTATGCCCCACTTCTTAAAATCTCCACCAGCTCTCGCCACATCAGAAATCAAGCCTCCAATGCACAAACCTTCAAGGTCACAAGCCATAGTGGCTTTAGGTGACATGGTTTAGGGACTGTGGTTTCCAAAACATGGATCATTGTCCTGGAGCAAGGTGTTCACACTGCAAGAGGCACAAAGAGACTGAGCCTCAGCAAGGGGCCAGCAGATTCATAAATCCTACTTGATACCACTTCTTCAGTGTAATGTTGTCGCGTCTTGACTGGGCACTTCTCTCTCTCTCTATTTCACTTCTTCTATGCAGCTTGATTGTCTATCTTGGAGTAAAGTAAATTTGTGTGTGATGTAACTCTTCTCTGTGTACCCACAACTATGTTCACATACACCAGAATCACACTGGGCCCATCTGCTCTACTCATTAGACAACACACTAATGGTTATTAGTAGGATGCACACCACTGTCCAATGCACACTGTACTGGTTTCCTTTTTCTCTCTTGCACTTGAGTTATTTGCCACTGCTCCAGGTTTCCTTGTGATTTACTATATTTATTTCTATGGTATAACCCATTGATCCTAACATACTTCTAATTGGATGAACAACATTTTCTTATTGTTTTTATAGTATTAGGTTGAACATATGGCCTTTGCACTGAGCTGTATCCCCACCCTATTTTAAAACGTTCTGAAATTTTGAACCAAGGTTTTACTAAGTCTAAACGCCAGTCAAAAAAAGCCATGATGAATCCATCATAATAACACTGCTGTTGTGCTTCTCTCCCATGTGGAGATACTATGGAAGTCCAGGCAGTGCAGTCTGGTACCAGTCCATTCTTCTGGGGGTGTCTCTGCTGGTACACAGTGACACGCATACTGGCTTAGTTCCAACTCACATATTCTCATCGTACTCCCTAAACAACTGCATCAGAGAGACAGACCTGAGATGCTCCCCCTGGAACCATAGACAGATCTCTGCAAAAGGAAGAGGCCCTAAAATGCAAAGTTTAGCTGATCTACTATAATGAGTGTTATCCTGCTGACAGTATGTGAATCCTGTAGACATCCCCAGCACAGGCTCTTTGTTGACCAGATTTAGACACGCCAGGACTTTTGCCTTAATCTTACTGAGGCTTCATCCTGCTCACCCCAGGTCTAACACCACTCTTCTTTTGGCTGTTCTGTCTTAGAGCTGACTTCATCTCTTAGATGTGTTCTGCTGCAGGCAAGCAAGTGACCTTAGACATATCTCATTTAACTCTGGCAGGACCTGGGTTGGGTTGGTGAGAATTTCCTAGATTGAAATCATGTATACATACCATTTTTAATTATTTTTGTTGTATCTATGAATTGCTTAGACTCTTAAGATTTTTCTTTTTAACTGACTCACTAAATTTATTCCATGCACTTTTGTCAAATGAATATTTAGTCTCACATGTAGAACGTCTAGGGGGCATAAATAGATGGTGTTACAGGTTAGATTAAAAAAAAAAAAAGCCCCCTCCCATCTCATGTATTCAGAGGCGGGGCTTTTGCAAGATGACTGGATCAAGTTCAAGTTCTTAGCTGAATGTTCTGTTAGGAGTTGTGGCCTACTGGGAAAAGACAGATCCCTGGAAGTATGACCTAGAAGGGTGTATTCTTGTCCTTAACTCTTCCTGTCTCTCTGTCTTCTTCCTGACCACCATAGTTTGAGCAGAGCTCTCTGCCAGAACCTTCCACCAGGCCATCTCTGCCTTGGAACCATGGCCTGCACCCTCAGGAGCCACAAACTGAAATCAACCTTTCCTTCTTTAAGTTGTGGGTGTTAGATGTTTTGTCGTGAGGAGAAAGTTGGCTAATATAGCAATAGAAATAATAAGTGTAACACCAAAATGTTTGTTATTAAATACATATACTCATAGAAAAGTCCACAGTAAAACCTAACATTCTGTACACTTAATATGCATTCACGAAAAATTTGTACAGGAAAAAAATTCTGGCTAAATGTTGTTGTCCAGCAATAATCATGAGCGTTAGCTCCACTTGTGATTTCTTAAAAATGACATGAGCTAGTATCTGAGAAGGGTTGAAGGCACAAGGTTCTGTAGAAGCTTCTTTCCCCAAACACTGGTGAGGACAGGGGGAGGCTGTAAGGTGGGTGCAGGTGTGCCGCTCTGTCTGCAGCTCCTGGAAGCTCTTATGTCTGTGTCCCTGTGTTTTGGCAGACTTACCAAAGTGAAACTGCATATTCGCTGATCCTTAGAGCTCTTGTGATTCTAATCAGTGACATTATTTCCTTGGTCCACAGTGTATATTTGCCCAAAGACACCAATAAGAACATGGAAGGAGGGTGCTTCCCAAACCGAAGTGATAGTCATTTGGAGCATAGAGGTGCTCATGTTCTCTGTCTCAGTCTCTGTCTGTCTGTCTCTGTTTCTGTCTCTCTGTCTCTCTCTCTGTCTGTCTCCCTCTCTCTCTCCCTCTCTCTTTCTCTCCCTCTCTCTCTCCCTCTCTCTCTCTCTGTCTCTCTCTCTCTGTCTCTCTCCCTCCCTCTCCCTCTCTCTCTCCCCCTCTCTCTCTCCTTTTCTCTCTCTCTGTCTCTTTCTGTCTCTGTCTCTGTCTCTGTCTCTGTCTCTCTCTCTCCCTCTGTCTCTCTGTCTTTCTCTGTCTCTCTCTCTGTCTCTCTCCCTCTCTCTCTCCCTCTCTCTCTCCCCCCTCTGTCT
>NW_004524749.1:3165502-3171890 GCF_000260255.1 Octodon degus
TGTGTGTGGCCAGCTCAGCCCACTGGGAGCGGGGCTGGCTGGCATGTGGTGCTGGGGGATTGAACCGCGGTCCCTGTGCATTTGCTAAGCTTGTTCCAAGTAGGTGCTTTAGACCACTGAGCCATCTCACCAGCCCCTGACTAACACCATTTTATAAACATATCTCCCTTTTGTTCTATTTCATAGCAGTTGAGTAGGGCCTGACCTTCAGCTTGGCTATGTGGAGAGTAACAGCAACACACATGCTAACTTCTATCAAGCCTTTGCCATTTATTCCAGGCTTTGGGTAACGTACTGTGCACATAGACTTCAATCTGTCCATTTTGTTACTCCAAGGGATAGCAGCTAATATGTTCCCCATTTTAGACTTGAGAAGTATCCATTTTAGTGGCTTGGCCAAGGTGCTCACGGGGGCAGGTAGCTGAGCTTGGGCTCAGCTCTAGTGAGCAGTGTAATATGTCCTGCATGTTTGCAGAAGAACTTCATTTAGAACAGGAATCACATTTTGCTCATGTTCCTGTGGGACAGAAATACCATGGCTTAGTTTTCTTTTGTGTATTCTATAATAGAAGTTTCCAAACTATCAAGTCTGATAAATTCATCCAGGGTATCGGGGAAGAGCTGGAGGGAAAGGGAGAGCATTTGGGAGAGGAAAGAGAGGTAGCAGGTGCTCTGGACTCACCCTCTCTCTGTAGAGTCAAATCTTGGAATACAGTTTCTAGAGGGGCTCTTTAGGCGACTAAGGCAAACATGAGAATCTGTCTCCCATGGAACACTGCATTTCATTGTATAAATAGTAGTGTTTACTACACACTTACTGAGGGCAACATTCCTCCATAATTTGCAAATAATAGTCTACTTCCTCCTCTGAGAGGAGGAGGTGCAGAGTGTCAGAATAGACTGTTTATTCTCTGTAGTACCAGTGGGTATTGTCAGCAATCATAATCTTCATAATCTTCTCTTCTTCCTTCCCTTCTTCTCTCCCTCCTTCCATCCCCCAAACCTATTATCTGTTATCTATCTATCTATCTATCTATCTATCTATCATCTATCTATCTATCTATCTATCTTATCCTTGCCTATTTGCAAGGATGACTTTTTTTATCCTGGGCTTGGTGACCTTATTGCTTGAGTCCTGACAGGGATTATGACCCTTTCATGGGAAGCGGAGGCATAACCATGAGGGGTGCTTTCACCATTTTCTTTTCCTACTTGGTAAATATGGCAGGGGGGCTTTGCTGGGGTTGCTGAAATGACCACTGAGGAGTTTACTATGCCCTTTTCGTCCTACCCCTCCCTCTATCCCTGATGCCCACACTATCTGCTGAGACCTGCCTTGACTTATGCTTTCTTTCCTTTATCCTTCCTTTTTTGCTTTTTTTCTTTCTCCCCCTTTCCATTCATTCCTTCATTTTCTTTCTTTTTGTTCATTTGTCTCACCACTTGACCAGCCCTGTCACACACTGAGATACACCCAGATTTCATTGCTGGTTGACTCCCCCAAACAAAAAGATTCCTTGGATTAATTCCAAGGTTCCTCAAACCACTTCCTGCCAGAGAAGGAGGCCGATCCAGAACTAGGTAGTGGAACAAAACTGGTCAGAGAGACCCCCAGGTGCTGGGAATGCAGCGGCAGCTCCACCGGGAGTGCCAGCCACCACTTCTTGCTCCAGTTCTGGACCATCAAAACTTGGTGGTACTAATAAATTCCTTGACCTTTTCTTTCACAGGAAGCCAGTTAAATCCCCCTCTTCAGTTTGTTCACAAGCATGCGAGTGGTCAGTGAGAGCACTGGTGTGTGGACAAGCTGCTGCTGTGCTCACCTGTGCTCACTAGTGAATTCTCAGATGCTCCGGCATGGGGTGTATGCTGTAACTAAAATTCTGAAAATAGGTCTCAGCATCACCAACTAAATTTAAATGAGTCTCTTAGTTGGTGAGTTCTTTCATGGGAAACATCTGTACTGATTCATAATGACTTTTTGGGAACTATCTCAAAGAGCAGAGACAGAAATCTTCTTTTCTTTTCAATAGAGTATAATTTTTTACTTCTCTATGAGACCTCAAATTAGGAAAGTGGTGAACTATAATCATATCTTGGGTTAGCATTTGAATTTTAGGAATTTTTATAATCAAATGAAACTTCTTTGTATAATTGCTATGAAGTTGTAGTTTAAAGATACAGATTGGAGATATAAATGATTTAACTTATGACAGTATTAGGATAAAAGCAATGACATGGGGAGATTAATATGATAAAAGCATATTATATGCATTGTACCCCCTCAAAGTGTGAAACCCTAGAGAAGAGCTAGGCAGTAGGGCAACTGGAGGGCAAAAATGGTCAAAGATACTACTTGCATCTTTGAATTTGCAGAATGAAACTCATTAATCTGTACAACCAATAGATATTGATTTAAAAAGATGTAAAAAATGAAATCATATATTGGGTGCATTCTTCTTGAACATCAGTAGTCTATTGCAAATATACTCTTACGTTTTTGGTACCAGAGATTGAACTCAGGGCCTTGTGCTTGTCAGGCAGGCGCTTGTGCTGCTGAGCTATCTCTCCAACCCCATAAACATATTTTAAATAATTAAAATATTGTACAAATTCTATAACAATGAGTTCTAAAAAAACAATAGAAAAATGGCCGATGCTCTGATTGTTTTTCTAAAAAGGATTATGGTTTTATTTTTTAATTTATGTATTTTGCACAGGGTCTTACTACACAGCTTGGACTAATAATGATCCTCCTGCTTTCAGCCTCCCCACTGCTGGGATTACAGGTGTTCACCACCACGCCCCGTCTCAGTGGCCAGTTCAGTGTGCCCAGGGGTGAGGCCAGCTCAGCATGTGGTGCCAAAGGTGGCACCCTGGTGCCTGCGCTTGCCTAGCAGGTATTTAGTCTGCTGAGCTGTCTTGCTGGCCAGAGGATTATGTTTTCTATAAGGATGAAATAGATTTTGTAACCTTGGCAACCTTAGAAAATGTTCTAATGCAAAATTGTGTAACATTATTGCAATAAGTGGATAATTAAGTCATTACAAGATTTTGTGTGCAGGTTTAAACCACCCCATTGGTCCAAAAAAGGACATTGAAAATTAAGTCCTGGTCAAAACTGTTGTGAGTGGAGTCACAATAAGAAATCAAGTGGGTGAATTGGTCAAAAATAAAAGCGACTTAAAATTCAGAAATTGGTCAATCTCTCTCTCTCTCTCTCTCTCTCTCTCTCTCTTTTTGGCAGAACCAGGGGTTGAACTCAGGCCCTTGAGCTTGCCAGGGAAGCGCTTATTCCACTGAGCCATCTCCCCGGCCCCAAGCTTTTTTCTATGTTAAGAAAATCTCCAAGAAATAATCCAGTTTTAAATAGAATGTCTTAGAAATCAAGAGACAAGAAAAGGACTGAGCAATCTTTTTTTTTTCCCCTCCCTGTGGTGCAATAAAATAATTGTTGGTTTTACAGCAGGATCCATGATCTTAAAGACTAGAAGAGACCTCTTTTGCCCCCTTCACCCTTTTTAACCCACATGACTATCTGTCAAACTCAAGAAACTCCACAAATTCCAGTCTACAGTGTCTTTTTCATTAGTGATCCAAATTGAAATTTAAGGTCAGTTTAGAGGGTGATGCTATGGTGACAAAAATTATGCCCAAACCTCTTGCGAATACTGATTGAATACTACATAAATTTTCTACCAGAAGAGTTCAAAGTACTGAGCTTAAGTTGTGCGAACATTTGGAGAGAGAAAGAGTATTGTATCTAGTTCCACCACTAGTTGGATCACTTTAAAAGATTTAATGAATAGTTGACTATTTGATTTTTAAAAGAAAAGGCCAATTCTGTCAGTGTTAAGTGTGCAGCACATGACTAGAAGAACAAGTTAATCCTAGAACAGTAGAACCCATACCTGGATGACATTTAGATATCATCAATATAACTTGCCAACATTGCAGATGGCGCCAAGGTTAAGAAATAATAAATAACTTGACCAAAGTCATGTAGGGATACATGGAAGAACTGAGGCGGCAGTCACCTGATTTCCAAGTAGAGTGACCCTTCCTTCTGTTGTAATCATCTAAGAAACCATACTGCCTCATCCATTTGTGCGCAAGTAAAGGATTCTAAAGTCATCACTCTTCCATCTCCCCACCTCTCCATTGAGCCACCAACCCACTCACCCATCCATCCATCCATCCATCCATCCATCCATCCATCCATCCACCATCCATCCATCCACCCATCCATCCAAAACACTATTTATTAACCATCCTGTCTGCTTTAGGCATTCTGTGGGATCCCAAGGGTACAAGGAAGAAAGAAACCATCTGTGTCTTAAGAAATGGGTCATACTGTGTAGCACAATGCTTGTCCTGCTGAAGGATTTCACTTCTTCCTTTTCAAAATTATCTAGTTTTTGGATTTCATTTACATTTCTATATAAATTTTAGACTCAATACTATACTTTTCCTACAAGTAACATCCACTTTCATTCCTAGTTTTAGCAATTTGAATTTCTCTTTTTTTGCTTGATCAGTGGAGGTGAAAGTTTATCAGTTTTGTTGATTTTTTTTTCGAAGAAACAACCTTTGGCTTCATTGATTTTTCTATTCTGTATTTCATTTAATTCCACTCTAATCTTTATTATTCCTTTCTTCTGCTTGCTTTCAGTTTCTCTCACTCCTACCCCTCATCATTTCTCAGCTTAGACGTTTAAGTAATCAACTTGAGATATTTTTGTTTAAATACATTATAAGTTTTCTTCTAACCACTATTTTACATATGTCATTTAAGTTTTGATGTGTTTTATACTTATTTTTATTCATTTAAATGTACTTTTAAATTTCCCTTGTTTGCTGAAGCATTGTTTGATGCTTTTTCTTCCCCATGTATTTATGACTTTTCCAAATTTATTCTTATTTTTAATGTCATGTTACAGTGGCAACATTTAAAAAAATAATTTAACTCATAAATGTGATGAGACTTGAAATATAACCTAATATATAAGTTGCATCTTAGAGAATGCTTCATGTACATTTGAGAACAATGTATTCTGTTGTTTCGGTTATAGTGTTAAATAGGTGTCAATGGAGTCTAATAGTGTATAGGACTCTAAGTTTTCTATTTAATTGTACTTATTTTGTCTGTTTTATCCACTAAATAAAGGGATGTATTTAAGTTCTCAATTATTGTATTGTTGTCTGTTTTTCTTTCAATTCTATCAGTTATTGCTTCACAAATTGTATTGCTCTATTGTTAGGTGCGTATACGTTTAAAGTAGTGATGTTGTCTTAGTGGATTTCACCCTTTTACTGGGTAACATGTTCTTTTCTGTGTCTAGATATGAAATTTTTGTCAGCCTAGAATTGCTATTGTCATTGGAAATTTTATTCTAATGCACAAGTACTATTCATGATCCTCAGCACTAACAACTACTGTAATTCTTTCTGAAGTGATGATTCAAAGGCTTGTTTACTACAACATTTAAAACTTGCTCTTGTAAATTCATGCCCTCAGGAGGAATAGTTAAATCTATTTTAAATGTCTTTGTCTGCTTCCTTAACTGATTGTGTCATTTGACCTCTTAGCATCCCCACCCTACCAGCTGGTTGAAGTTATTTCAGGATAACTTCCCCCCACCCCTCGAAATAGCACTGTTTGTTAAAAAGAAAGTATTGGAGAGAAACTTCTATAACATGAGATACTCACACTGATTTAAATATCATACAAGTCCCTTTTATTCAATAAATAACTTTAGGAGAAAATAAGTGTGCCTACTAGCCAAGCATGCATAATTTCCAGCTGTGTATACCATTGTTTTCATTTTCATTCTATAAAAACTTAGCAGACCATATCCACTTATGCCATGCCATATTCACTCCTTTCCTGAGTTTCTGTGCTTTGAGTGTTTCCTGCTCCGAGTGCTGGCCTCTATGAATGAAGGTGCATGACACATCAGTTCCAGCTAGGTACGTAGCTTGGTAGTCAGGCATCAGGAGGGCATTGCAGGGGTCTCCGGATATACATTTTATCCAGACTCTCAGACAACTAATAGATCAGTTGGTTAAACAGTGTTCTTCAGAATTAAGAGAAGCACAGCTTCATTCTTAATAAAGATTAATTATCTTCAGGATATTAAAGGAGTATGGGTCATTCAAGAATAGTATCACCATTCCTGGATTGATTGCTCCCAGGCTCTAAGCCTTTGGAAGGTATGTTTAGGCACTGTCTGTCTCTGTCTCTGTCTCTGTCTCTGTCTCTGTCTCTGTCTCTGTCTCTGTCTCTGTTTCTCTCTTTCTCTGTCTCTCTCTCTCTGTCTCTCTCTCTGTCTCTCTCTCTGTCTCTCTGTCTCTGTCTCTGTCTCTGTCTCTCTCTCTCTCTCTCTCT
>NW_004524749.1:3180195-3189748 GCF_000260255.1 Octodon degus
TATAAAAAGAAAATATAAGAAGCAAATCCATGCTGTTATGTTGAGCTGTAGGGTATTCAGGTCAACAATTTCTGACACTGCCTGTGAAGTGGAAGACCCAATACTATTATGGACTACTGGACTCATTTAGAACATTTTACTGAGTTTACACACATATAATATTCAAATAACAAAACTTAATGAAAAAAGGGGATACTGATGAATGTCCATTTTGTATCTGTGTATTCGAAGTGGTTAGGATAGATATATAGTTACATTCTCTTAATGAATAGAGCGATTTGTTCTAATGGTGTTTATAAATAGGGTATCATGTCCGCATCTTGTACAGCAATTAACCACTAGGAAGAATGTATGAATTATTGAAATAATTATTGAATGTGTGAATTATTGAAACTGTCCTACCAATTTGATTTGAAACTGTCTCATTGCTATTTGTTTATCAATAAAATCATGGGAAAAAATAAATAAAAAGCTTTCATTAAAAAAAAAGAAAAGAAAATGACACACTTTCTGTGTCTGGGGCCTCTGGAATATAGCCACATCATCATTCATCATTCATTATTCATTATTTAGCAAATTTATATTTGGAACTCTTCTCTTCCAGGATCTTCTATAGGAACTAGGGAAATGACTTTGATCAAGATAGACAAGGGCTCAACTCTTATGGAGTTTCTACTTTAGTGGATGCAGTTAGCAATCCAGGAAATCAGAATATTTGTAAGTCATAGGTCTGTAAGTATTTACAGGAGGGAATGGAAGGGACCTAATTCCCACAATTTTCAGGATGGATCAGATGGATGTGAACATCATCTTCGTTGCTGGTTTCTTAACAGTTCTGGGAAAGCCTGCTATGATTCAGTAGTAGGAAATTTCTGGATCTTTGTTGTCCAGTAATTAAGGTAACAGTACATATTGGGTTTAGTTACCAGGAAGGTTGATGAAGTGAGCACTATCGGGTTCTGAATGTTAACTCTTGACCCAGGGGAGCCAAGTTTTGGAAATCAGCAGGAATCTTATTTGCTTTGGGTTTTTCAGGACAGATTACACTTCACTGTTTTTGGCCAAAGGTCAAGTGTATTGATTTTAGGGGAAAGTCAGGTTTAGAAAATTTGTTTTCATATCTGATTTTCTTCTAAAAATGACCTTCGAAGATCTCTCCTGGACTCTGGACTTTTTGGCTTCATTATCTACCCTTAGTTTTGGTGGGAGTGAGGGCAGTGCATTCTACACATTCTTTGCTTGGTTCACAGTTTATCTCTTGTATTTTTTGAGCCAACATTTATAATTGGGGTGCTTTACTTAAAAAGTCTAGATTTCTTATGTTCCTTGGAAAAGCTGAGGTCTGTAATTAGGGGGCACCCTCCTGTGATGACATCACCTGGAGATGTGCCAAAATAGCTTCTTCCAGATGAGACATGAGTGCTTCTGTTCCTCAAAATATCTAACCAACCCAGTGCACTATTCCACTATTTCTGTCACTCGCATGGCCACTGGAGGCGGTTGAGATTTTGATTCTTTATCTATGCAAGTACTGGAAAGTGGAAATGTTTAACAATGATTCCCTTATGACATTGTCAATCATCAAATTGAAAACAACAGGTATCACTGAACCTTAGACTTTCAGAGCTGATAAGACATTTAAGCCTCTCCTTTCTTCTGAGTCCATATCCTAATTGTACTCACAGAGGTAGCAGTAATCCCACAGAAAGGACACCTGTCCATGTCATGCGCTGACTCGGTAACATCAGTGGCACTCTTCAGAGAGGTGTTCATACACAGAAATCCCATAGTAAACAAAGCGACCCAAGAAAGAAGGTCTGTATTTTGAAAGATTCGTTTTCCTTCTTTATATGTTGGAGGGTAAGAAAGAAAATGAGAGAGTTCGTGGTTTTTTGTCAGGTTTGTTGGAGTTTTGATCATAGACTTTAACAATCTCCTAGATTAAAACCTTTGAATGTTTTATCCTAATCGTGGTTTTCTGGAGTTACACTGGCCATTTACATGGGAAGCCCAAGAATAGCCTTAAGCTCTTTGAAAAGGGCCTCAGGGAGGTTGACACTTCAAAGATTAAACTGTCTTAATGTTTCGTTGGGTCCTGGAAAGGAGAGACTCACTACTAGTAAAAATGTGGGACCCATTCTTTGCACAAGAGAGCTTCGATTACTTTGGATTTCTTCCATCACTGCACGTCAGCCACTGGCGTCAAGAAGGAGACTTCAGTGGTCCCTGGTGGCTCTCTCAGGAAGAATGTGTTGTAAGATGGGCAATCTGTCATTTCAGGGGGGTGGTGGTTGCTGTCTTATTAATAATAACAATAATATGGCTGTACAAGCTGCTACAGTTTTCAAGTGTTTACCAAGTGTCAGGAACTATTTGGACAGCTCCATCCATGGTCTGATTTAGTTCTTTAAACAAGCTTACAAACAAGGATCTATTATTACTCCCATTTGACAAGCATGGAAATTAAGCCACAGAGAGGCCAAGAGGTATGTCCAGGGCCTCTCTTACACCAAACAGGTGGGATGTGTCTCCATCTCCAGAGACCAAGTGCTTCACCTACTCCATTGATACAAGGCAAACCCAGAGGTAAGATGCACCTTCTGAGGTTCTCTCTCAGAATACCACCTTGTGGATGAAACCTCCTAGCTCCCCACACTCCCTATTTGTGCTGCCTAATATGGTAGAAACACATGTGGCTACTTAAATGTAGAGTAATTAAAGTATGTAATATTAAAATTCTAGACCTCAGCCTCACTAACCACATTTCATGAGCTTGAAAGCTAAAGCTTATTGTATTGGACACTGTAGAGGTAGGGAATTTCCATTATCTCTGTTGAAAAACGGTTACATATGAAAGTGGAGACTCAGAGCGGCAAAGGAATATGTCCAAAGACATACAGGGTAACCAGGAATTGAAAAATGTCTATCTCATTTTTCACGTCTTAGTCCTGCCACTTGCTCATCATTTTTTCACCTATGCAATTAGATTTTTTTTAACACAGCAGAAGAGATGATTTGTTATATGTGTGCTACACTCAGCTACAACTGAGAACAGAACTGGTCTCAACAGGTCCTGGGCAAACCGATAGGACTGCTTTAGTTACAAACAAGGGTGGTCTCTCTGACATCGTTCTAGATATCAGATGGTGACTAAGTTCTAATCCATTGCTATGCATTCTAGGAAGTAGCATGCAGCTCAACAACTTATACAAGGATCCTCGGCTATCAACATTTCTATTTTTGCTCCTTTGACCTCCACGGAAGTGCAAGCTATTCTACTTGGACCTTTGCCTTGTCTTTTTCCTTTGTGCTTCGGTGTGCACATTTGCTTCTTCCTCCATTTGTCTCTCAGGGCCCAGAGATTTCTAAGAAGATGGCATGAAAGCTGAGAGCTAGAGTTAGATGTTGAGTTCATCAAATGCAGGTAGCCTATCCTTGATTTTATTTGTGCTGCATGCTAGAGATGCCCAATCCTCTGTCCCTCCCAGACTAAGCATATACTAGAACTTTCATCAACTCTTTCACCTTTTCTTTTCCTTCATTGTTTTCAAAATGGCAGTTGGCTATTTGGCAAGAATCAAACTGTAAATTTTGAGCAAAACGTGTTATTGAAGTTTATTATTTTGCTCTAGGAGGCATAAATGCTGAAGCAGAAGAACTTTTTGCTTCTGTTGTTTTGATAGTCTAGGGATTGAACTCAAGGACTCTACACTGAGCTACATCTTCAACCCTTCTTAAAAAGTTTCAGAACAGAGTCGTATGAAATTGCTTCTGTTTGTGATATTCCTTCAGCTTCCCAGGGTGTTGAGCCAGAGAATGGTTTTCAACTGAAGGCCTCTGAGAGCCAGTATGTCTGGCATGGTGAGAGGAGCTAAGTGGACCTGCATCCCCTGACCTTTTTCCAGGTAAGAACAAGGATAGGGACAGAGAGATGCAGACCTTAGTGACCAAGCACTCACTTGGTCTTGAAAGGATCTTAACCAGTGGCACAACTAAGGGTGTGGACCCCAGAGACCCAAAAGGTGGACTCATACTCCAGCTTCAGCAGGTGACAGCTTGGGCAACTTATGCAACTTTTCTGATTGGCATTTCACTATTTGTGACTTGAAATTTGACCTTATTAGGGTCTGAAAGTATCTTTGGAAGAGTCCATGTAAAATATCAGCAAAGGGACTGAGAGCCACAAGTATTACCCACACTTTGTAAATTAAGTACACATCCTGATTCAAGGTCATCCTGGCTGGACTGGAAGATCCTTGAGGGCAGATTCATGTCCTTCTCCAACCACATTGTGTGTTGGAGGCCAGTTCCCACTCCCTTGGCAGGTACCTAATAAATGTGTGCTAAAACAATGAAGAGTTATCTTAGTCCCAGAAAGAGCCTGTGTTCCAAGAAAGTTTATGATGTAAAGGCAGCGCTCCTTCATCTGCAGGGGTGGCTTTCCAGCACTCTCACTGGGTGCCAGAAATCATGGAGAGCACTGACCCTCATACAGACTATGATTTTCCTGTGCACACATACGTGTAATAACATTTAATTTATAAATTAGGCATGCTAGGAGATTAAGTATAGCTACTGATAAAACAACTATTGTAATAATACATGGAAATAAAAGTTAGGTAAATGCGACTTCTCTCTCAAACTCTTTTAGTGTACTGTGCTCTTCTTGAGACAGTGGGAGGTGACACAATGCCTATGTGATGAGATGCAGCCCAATGTCGGGCTATATTTGATGGCTACTTGGACACAAGCACTGTGATATCCACAAGAGGAGATCTGATAACCCAATAGTCTAACAAGTGACTAATGGGTAAGTAGTGTATCCAGCAAGAAGAGCTTGAACACATTCTGAGCAGGATGAAGCAGACTGGTGCAAGATGTCATTTTGCTCCTCAGAAAAGCATTGCCTTAATTAGTTTCCCATTCCTCGGACAAAATACCCAACACTCACCATTTTAATCCTTGGTCAGCTGGCTCTAGGACAGAAAGGGCTTAGTGGAAGGGCTTGTGAAAGAAAGGTGCTCATCCCACAAGAGCCAGGAGACAGAGAGAGAAAGGAGGAGCCAGGACCTAGAGAGCATCCTCCAGGTCATTTCCCAATGACCACCTCCTACCACACACCACCTCCTCATGACACAGTTGGCACTGAACTCATCCATGGGTTTATGCATGGTGTTCCTGGGATCACCATGATGCTCCTGGGATTCAGTCACCTTCCAAACACAGTAGCCTTTTGGAGGACATTTTTAGATCTAAACCCTAACAGTCATGCAATTCAAAACTTGCGTTAGCTCTTTTCCATCTTGCAAGATGGTGGGTGAAAAAACTGAGAAGCCAGACACTAAAGAGAAGAAACCTGAAGCCAAGAAGGCTGCTGACCAATGGTACTGGTAAAAGGGTAAGGTGAAGAAGGCAAAAAGTCCAAGAAGGGGCAGCCCCACTGCAGCCGAAATCCTGTCCTGGTTATAGGAATTGGTAGATACTCCCAATCTGCTATGTATTCCAGAAAGGCTTTGTACAAGAGAAAGTACACAGTTGCTAAGTCAAAAATTGAGAAGAAAAAGAAGGAGAAAGTTTTTGCTACAATCACAAAACCAGTTGGTGGGGACAAGGATGGAAGTACCCAGGTGGTTAAGCTTCAAAAAAATGCATAGATACTACCCTACTGAAGATGTGCCCTGTGAAAGCTCTTGAGCTATGGAGAGAAACCCTTCAGTCAGCATGTGTGGAAACTTTGAGCTACCATCACTCCTGGCACCACCTTGATCATCCTCACTGGGCATCACAGAGGCAAGAGAGTGGTCTTCCTGAAGTGGTTGGCTAGTGGCTTCCTACTTGTGCCTGGGCCCCTTAGGCTTAATCGTGTTCCTCTATGAAGAATGCACCAGAAATGTGTCATTGCCACCTCTACAAATACTGATATCTTCAAAGTGAAAAGCCCCAACACCTCACTGATGCTTACTTCAAGAAGAAGAAGCTGCAGAAACCTAGATACCAGGAGGGTGAGATCTTCGACTCCAAGAAAGAGAGATACCAGATTTCAGAGCAGCGCAAGGTGAATCAGAAAGCAGTGTACTCACAAATTTTAGCAAAAATCAAAGCTGTTCCTCAGCTCCGGGGCTACCTGTGATCCATTTTTGCTCTGACAAACAGAATTTATCCTCATAAATTAGTGTTCTAAATTTCTTACTAAGAACCTGTTACATTAAAAAAAAACCTTACATTAAAAAATCTGTTTAATTTTTTCAGGCATTAGTTGACTATAGGTCACTGAAATCATGGGAAGCAAAATTATGGATAACAGCATGACTATTATACTTCAGCCCCCTGTCAGATGCATAAATATCCAGTCACAGAGGTCCCTGTCAAGCAGTGTTTTTTACTTTGTTTGAATACCTCCAGTGATGGGGCACTCACTACCTCTGCTCGGTGCTTTACTGTTTGGACTTCTCCAGTCACACATGACCTGGTTGAGCCCAGGACAGGAGAGTCACATGTTGTATGCCAGCCTAGCTGTGTTGCTCAGCCATCCAGATGGCAATCTTGGTAGAAACGGGGCTGCACAACGCAAGTCTGCTGCCAGCTCTGTGGGGTTTCGTGAGTGTCACTAGGGGTGGGGAGAGAGGTGGAAAATGAGCCTAGAGAATCTGGCTATTAAACACATTACCTGCATTTATGGTTCTTGTGCCCCAAGGCCCGGGATAAAGTGAAGAAGGAAAAACATTCCACTCTGGCTCTCAGTGACCCCTAAAAGAAACCCCCCATGGAGTCATTTGGGATAGTAATTTGAGTATAAACTCAAGCATGCGTTCCTAGCCTTCCTTCATAAACGCAGGAGTCTCATGATGATCAGTACCAAATTGCTTGAAAATGTGGCCCAGAACCTTTCCAGATGAGGGTTGAGCTCAAAGAAATAAAAAGTTAAGGGCATGTTGCTATGGCACTAACATTAAGGGAGTACGCACGAGCCCCAAACTGTGCACAGAAAATATGTGCTTTCTGTATGCTCTGCCCGTGAAAAGCTAAACCAGCGCAAAGTCATTAAAGTGTCAAACAAGGAGCCAGGTGGGAAAAATGCGTGTTTAAAAGTAAACATGTAGCCTGAGATAATTGTGGCCCTGAAAAGCTAAAGGTGATGGAAAGAGAAAGGAATGGGGAGAAAGAATAAAGACAGAGTGAGCCCGGCTGCAGGGTTCCTTCCTGCCCTAGGCTTTGCGCTCCGGGAGCATGGCAGCATCTTTACTTCGTTGCCTAAGCAAAGCTCCTAAGAACCATCCTTAATCCTTCCTTCTCCTTAGTTCTTTGTTGTTAATTAGTTAGCAAGATTGAGTCCTAATTTACCTCTAAAATATTAGGTTGAATCATATAAGGTTGACAACTTTATAGCTTCTTCACCTTATGAAAAAATGAACCATTCACTGTGGTTGAAACTAATGAAGTCCCACATCAGTTCTGTGTGCACCCATGCTCTGTGTCCATGGTCACCACCCGACTCAAGCCAGCATCAACTCTTACAAAGGCTGTCCGGCAGACTCCCAACTGAGGTCTTGGTTCCCACCTTTGGCCTTTAGCAGTCTTCTATTCTTATTTTAGATATTAAAGTAGATCACGTTGATCCTCTGATTAAAGTACTTGTGTTAAGTCTGATTTTGAAAAAACCCTGTACATTAAGAAGTACAACAAGGAGGAAGATGAAAGAAGATCTAAGGACACGGAGAGCTGTACCTCATTTATGGGTCAGAAGTCTCAGTATTTTTCTCATCAGGTTGATCTATAGATCTATAGATACAGACTTCAGGCAATTCCAGCAAGCCTTTGGCTTGTAGAAATCAACAAGTTGATTTGTATATTCATGTGGAAATCCAAAGGGGCCCAGAAAGCTAAAGCAATTTTTGCAAAACAGTGGAGAAGACTAATACCACTTGATCAAAAAACTTTTAAGAGAGCTGCAGTGAAGAAGAAAGCCTATTGTTCATGGAAAGGTAGACAAATAGATGCATGGGACAAAATAGAGACAAAATAGCTCAGAAATAGACTCACACATACACAGAAAACTAATTTCTGACAAAGGAGTACAAAAGAAATTTAGTAGAGTGAGAATAGTCTCCTTCAACAAATGGTGGAGAAATAATTACACAGTTACAAAATATACTTGTGTCCCAACCGCATAATATATACAAAAATTTAACTCAAAATGAACTCTAGGCTCATATATAACAAGTGAGACTATACAACATTTAGAATAAAAAGCAAATAAAAAAATCTTGGTATTAGTTTACTCACATGTTTTTTGGATAATATCCAAAACATGATCCATGAGATAATAAATAAGACATCTTCCAAACTTAAAATTTCTGCTTTGCAGAAAACAATGAACAGATGACATAGGACTGGGGAGATAGCTTGGTGGTCTAAGTGCCTGCCTGGCAAATGCAAGCACCTGGGTTTGATTCCTGGCACCACATGCTGTATTGGCCACTGAAACCAGGCATGGTGGCACATGCCTGTACTCTCAGCACTGGGGAGGCTGAGCCAGGAGACAAGAGGATGACTAGGAGCCTAGCCTTGAACTGTGAGAAAAAAAAACAAAACAACTTGAACTGTGTAGTGAAACGCTGTATCAAATACATACATACACACATGCATAAGTAGAAATTAAAAAAAAGAAAAGACAACATAGTGAGAATAAATATTTACAGTTTACATGTCTGACAAGTCGTGCACATAACACATAACCTTCAATAATAACAAAATAAAACAAACAATTCAATTTAAAAAATGGACCAAAGATTTGAACATGTATTCAGCCAATGGTGATATAAGGAAGATAAAGAAGCACAGGAAAAGATGTTCAATAGTATTAGTCACATGGGAAATGCGAATGAAAAGCACAGTGAGATGGATGGTTACAATTAAAAAGATCCAACATATGAAGTGTTGGAAAAATAGAGAGGAATTTACACTATGGATGGGGCTATAAGATAGTACATAGTATAAGTTCTTCAGGAAGTTGCTTAACAGTTTCCTAAAAAGTTAAGCATATGCGCTCTATATGGTCCAGCCAGTCAACTCCAGCTATTTAATCATTAAAAAATGAAATCTTGTGCCCACACTGTTCACTGCAGTTTTATTTGAGATTTCCCAAAACTAAATGCAATCCAAAGGTTCCTCAGCAGGTGAACTGACCACGTGCCTGCGGCGTTTCCACACTATGGAACATTACTGTGTGAGAAAATGAACCATGGACTTTCCTACACTACAGACAAATCTGAAAATAATTATGCTGAGTAAAGAAGACAAAAAAGATGCAGACTGTAATGCTCTGTTTGAATATATTCAAGGAAATGTAAAGAAATTTATTGTGAGAGAAAGTAAGTCCATGGTTGTCTAAGGAATGGTGAGGCTGGAAGTGGGTAGGAAAAAGGTTTGGAAGATGTTCACAAGACCAGAGGAGTCTTTCATGTGTGAATGATGTTTCATTATCTTGATTAAGAGATGGATGGCACATCATTATTCTCATGATTTCTTCTTTTTCATCTTTGCCCTCCTTTCT
>NW_004524749.1:3189848-3192332 GCF_000260255.1 Octodon degus
TCTCTCTCTCTCTCTCTCTCTCTCTCTCTCTCTCTCTCTCTGTCTCTCTCTCTCTTTCTCTCATTGGTTGGTATAATTCAGTGTCCTACAATCTCAAGGTTGGCAGGCCTGGGACATTCTCCCACTTTATAATCAACGAATCCTGTTTCATTCACATGGAAATGTGTCTGGAACCAGGGATACAGGCTCATTTTTCAATGTGTGTATCCAAACGTGACTGAGAAAGGCACATTTTGAAAAAGCAGACCATCTGGCTTCGAAATACATATTGAAAGTACAAATGCCAGTGAGATTGTTAGCTATGGACTGTGTGTGAGACTTTGAGTTAGTGACTCTCTGGTTCTCTTCCTACTTCTTTCCTACTCCCAGTCCTCACTCTCTTCTATTAGGCGATGAACATGAAGGAATGAATATGTCTCAACTGAATTAAAAAAAAAAAAGATTCAAAGAGACATGACACCTATGAGTTGGAGCCTGTGATTTGAAAGAGATTGTCTATTTAGTTCATGTGACTCTAAGAGATAAAACATGGGTTAATGCAAAGAGATCATTAAGATTCAGTGATGTAGTCTGTGGAGATAGCTCAGCATGGTAAGCGCCTGCCTAGGCAAGTGCTAGGGCCTGGGTTCAATCCCTGGCACCACACGCTACACTAGCCCCACCTCCTGGTGTGCTGAGCTGGCTACTGAGACCTGGTGTGGTGGCACAAACCTATAAACCCAGTGCTGGAGAGGCTGGAACAGGAGGATCACTATGAGTCCGAGCTGAGCAATGAAACCCTGTCCCAAATACATTTAAAAAATTCAGAAGTGTTTTGTTTTATTTTATTCATTCATTTATTCATTCATTCATTCATTTAGTATTTTAGGGAAGGATCTTCAGGGTGTTCAGGGTCTCACTCTTAGATTGGACTTGTAGTGATCTGCTTGTTTACAGATACTCACCAGCACGACCAGTCTCAATTGCCATCTCAGTGCACCCTGGGGCCAGGGCTGGCACAGTAGGCCTGGGGATTGAACCTCCAACCCTTGCACCTGCTTGCAGGCACTTTAATCTGCTCAGCTATTTGGCCAGTCCCATAAGTGTTTTAGAAGAGCTTTTCCTCAGGCAAAAGTACCCAGAGATGACCTTAGAAGATGACACACTTGGTTCTAGCCCAGGCCCGGTGAGTGTGTGGGAGAGCTTCCTGCTACCCTGCGCCAGGGGGACCTACTACTGATCCCAGCCCAGGCGCAGTGTGGGTGAGACCCTCTTCCACCCCTTGGGGACTCCCTCCACCACTCCACAGCACCTCCCCCACCCCATCTGCTGAGTAGGAAATTCTGCCTCATTCCGGGAACCCCCAGACCCAGTCCTAGCCCAGGCCCGGTGAGTGTGTGGGAGCGCTTCCTGCTACCCTGTGCCCACAGGACCTATTTACTGGACCCAGCCCAGGCACAGCATGGTTGAGACCCTCTCCCACCCCCTTGGGAAGCCCCCGACCACCCTGCAGCACCTCCCCCACCCCGACCGCCCAGTAGAAATTTCTGCCACATTCTGGGAACCCCCAGACCCAGGCCTAGTCCTGGCCCAGTAAGTGGGTGGGAGAGCTGCCCCTCCCCCCTACTCCACCATGCCCCCTCCAGGCTCAGCTCAGGCCTGGCATACAGGCCTGGGGTGTAACCCTGCAGCTGCAATCCCTGCAGAGAGTGTAGAGGATATAACCATCCAGCTAGTCCAGGAGCAGAAAATCTTGCCAGAGGGTGCACAACAGGTTCACCTAAAAGGGCAGCAACAGGAAGGAGCTGAGCACAGCAGTCAGACCCAAGCCAGGCACAGCTGGATAAATCTAAACTTCGTAGGTCTTCACCTGAAGAAACCGAATGCCCACTCAGAACAAGTGAGGTGGACACTAGCTTGGCTCAAATGCATGAATTAATAGCGTCGATAGTAAATAAGCAACAGCAGAAAGATATAGAGGAACTCAGAGTGCAATTCTTTTCTGAAATAAAAAAAGAATTCTCAGAACTCATAGCATCAGAAGTAAAGAAGCAACTACACAAACATAGGGAAAAAACCCAATCAGAAAATAACACTACAGTAAAAGAATTTATAACTGCTTCTAACAAAATGGAGGAGATTAGAAAAATGACGGATTTTTTGAATGAGCAATACAGGAAAGAAATAGATCGCATGAAGCAGAGTCAAAGAGATATAGAGGAAATTAAAATCTCAATCACAAGCTTGCAAAATGGTTTCAGTGAAAGTGAGGACAGAGTTTCAGATCTTGAAGATGTTGGTGCAGATAGTGAAAAGGTAAGAAAGGATCTCTTAAAAACAACGAGGATGCAGGAAAGGATAATCCATCACCTTCAAGATGATGCAAAGATGAACAATGTGAGACTAATAGGCATCAATGAGAAAGAAGGAGTCAATACAAACGACATTAAAAAATATGGGCAGAAGTAATAACAGAAAACTTCTGAAATATGAGGAAACAATCTG
>NW_004524749.1:3195997-3197086 GCF_000260255.1 Octodon degus
TCTTTCTTTCTTTCTTTCTTTCTTTCCTGCCTTCCTGCCTTCCTGCCCCCCTGCCTTTTCTTCTTCAAAAGAAAAAAGAAACCTGCCTATCCTGTGAGGGCTGGATAGCTTGGCAGTCTAAGTGCTTGCCTGGCAAACATAAGGACCCATGTTCGATTGTCCGTACTGCATGGCATGCTGGCCATGCCTGCATACCGAGACCTTGTACCTAATAATAATGATAATAATAATAATATAAAAAGACTTATCTCTGTGAGAGTCATGTCATCAAAATGACAGACTAGGAGCTAGAAAGCAGCCAAAGGTTTATACAATCAAGAAAACTTCCAAAATAGACTGAGGATGTAGAACCTAGGACCACAAAACAGAAAACAAATCAAGACAAACAACACTCCCAAAAAACAAAACAAAACAAAACCCACAACAAATGAACCAAAGTAGAAACAAGGCTCATTTAAAATGGCAGGAACTGGTCTTGCCTAGCTGGCCCTGCCCCCAGGGCCAGCGTGTGCTGAGATGACAATTGAGACTGGGCATGGTGGTGCGTGCCAGTAATACCAGCTCTTGTGAGGCTGTAAACAGGCGGATCACTACGAGTCTGATCTAGTAGTGAGACCCTGAACATCCTGTAGACTCTCCCCCCCCCAAAGGCAGGCCTTTCCCTTTGCTTGCTTTTCTTAATCCTGTTTGTGTGCAGTGCCCTCTTGCACAGGTGGAGGTGCCAGCCCAGTTTTCCATCCCTTCCTTCACAGTGCAGGGAACACAGGCATTATTTACCATAGCAACCTTTTTGAGGACTCTTAGAGGATTGTACCAGGCTTGTTTTGCTTTGCACAGATCTCAGGTAAGAAGAAGCCATGGATGGTGCTTTGCAGGGACAGTGGCAAGGGAACTGATCCTCAGGCCCAGATGCTGGGTAGGAGACGGACTGTGGAGGTGGAGGTGTGAAACAGAACCAAGGAGGAGAGGCTCAGGTGAGATTTTGGAAAGGGGAACTGAAAAAGTGACAGACATATACTCCCTGAAGATATGCTCATCAAAGACCTCATGAGACTTCACCATCTTTACTCAGCTTTCTTTCTTTTTTTT
>NW_004524749.1:3213873-3214690 GCF_000260255.1 Octodon degus
CTCTCCCATTCTGTGTCTGGGCTGGGACCGGTAGGTCTCACTGGCGCAGGGAAGCCCAAACCTGTCCTACACACTCAATGGGCTTGGGCTAGGACTCCAGCTTTATTTCATGACTCCAAAAATTAATGAAGGACTTGCCTGATATAGCTAATCTATCTCAACTGGGAGATACAGTGTGCAATTTTCAATTCTTTCTCAACAATAATTTTTCAACAACAAATCCCAGAATGCACAAAGAAACAGAGCAACATGATGCATAAATCAGTACATAATGCTTTGAAGAAACACAGACATCACATTTTTCTAGACAAAGACTTAGAAGAACTTAAACGTACTAAAGGAAAAGAAGGACAAAAATTGAAGATAACCATAAAAATGTTATATGGAGATAATTAGAATACTATTAAAATAAAGAAATCATAATCAGAAATTAAACAGAATTTTTGCACTTGAATAAATATAGCATCTGGATGGGGGAGATAGCTCGGCAGTCTAAGCATCTGCCTGGCAAGCACAGGGACCTGAGATTGATCCTTGGTACCACATGCTGTGCCAGCCCCACCCCTGGCCACAGTAAGCCAGTCACTGAAACCAAGTGCGGTGGCACACACCTATAATCCCACTGTTGGGGAGGCTGAAACAAGAGGATCACTATAAGTTTGAGCTTTGTAGTGAGACCCTGTACTGAATACACTAAAAAAAAAAAAAAATTGGAATTAAAAAATTCACTGGGGTATACAACAGTAAATATAAATAAGCAGAAAAAAGAATCAGTGAACTTGAGAATAGGAAATTAAAAGTGAGTTTGAGAAATGGT
>NW_004524749.1:3216735-3240737 GCF_000260255.1 Octodon degus
GGAATCATGGTTGAGCACATACCAAATTTGAGAAAATAAGTGGACATACGAATTTGAAGAACTTAATAACTTCCTAGAAGAATAAACACAAAAAACCTCACATTTAGACACATAGTAAGACAACTGAAAACCAAAGAATGAAAGAATCTGTGAAACAACAATGATATCTACTAAGGATGGAGCTATAGAGTTTATCTATATGACTGAGCTCAAGGTGTTATCCATTTCAAACACAATGGTATATATTTAGGTGTTAAGTGTACTCTCTCAGCTAAATACTTTCAAAATGCCTCAGTTCACAAGCATCTTAAAAGGACTACATAGCATGACCAAATGGGATTTATTCCTGGAATACAAGGATGAAGCATGTGGGTGTCTATGTGATACCACATTAGTACCATGAAGGAAGGAAAACACATTTATGCCATGAGTTGATTCAAAGAACAGAATTCAACACTCTCATAAAAAGTGATCCAGAAAGTAGAAATAGAAGGCTATAATGAAAAACCCACAGCTAATCTTGTACTAAACAGTAAAACACAGACAGCTTTTACTATAAATGAGGAAAAAGATGAAGATGCTTGCTTTTTATCAATTCTATTCCACATAGAATGGAAACTTCAAGGCAAAGCCATTAGACAAGAAAAAGAAACAAACTCATCTAAACTAATCCATTTGAAGACACCAGATTTTATATGTAGAAAATAGATTAAGTTCATAAAAACAAACAAAAGTGTTAGAACTAATGAATAAATTCATGCCAGCCTCAACTACAGAGTGAGTTCAAGGGCAACCTGAAGTATAGTGAGAATCTGTCTTAAAAAACAAAAACTCTGAATTCAGTAAAATAACAGGAAGCAAAGTGAACAAGCTGTGTTTTTATATACTAGCAATATACAAGATGGAGAGAAAACTATGAAAATAATTCCATTTAAAATAGCATGAAAAAGAATACTTTACTTAAGAATTAATCAGAACCATGAAATAATTATATAAGGAAAACTACAAGACATTGCTAAAGAAAGGAAAGAATATATAAAGGTGAAAATACAGCCCAAGTTCAGGGATTATAAGACTTAATATTGATAAGATGTCAGTGCTAACCAAGGTAATGTATAGAACAAATGCAATCCAAATATTTCATTTTTGTACAAATAAAATCCATTTTAAAATCCCTATGATCTGTCCAGGCATTTCAAATGACCAAAGTGATGTTTTAAAAATTATTATTGTTTTATTTTTCAAAGAGAGTACAAATTAGAATTAAAAGAGAAAAAAAATACAAGTGATACAGAATTTCACTTGACAAAGGAATATGAATTTCACAGTATTTGTTGTAATACACAGTTTTCTTTTCCAACCAGTTATTCATATTACTAGATATATTCATGTAAAATTGGAAGAAAGAAAAAAGAAAGAAATGTACAAGAAATTAAGAAGAGAAAAATACAAGCAATTTAAAAAAGGAGGCAAAATAAATTATTATCTGCTCCTTTCTATAGACCATCTGAAATGCACAGTATAGTTGTCCAAACCATCCTACTTACATACCTAGATTAATCTCTTTCCCCCACTCTCTTTCCTGTCATTCTCCTCAATTCAGTAACTCTTTCCTTTTGAATGAGTTCATTCCCTTTTCCCAGTATCTATTAGACTCTTTAGATTCCATTTTCTCTTTCAGCTTCTTACACTGAGACAATGCAATGTTTGAACATGTGGGCCTGACCTATTTCACTTAAGAATATGTTCTCTGGTTGCATCCATTTACCAACAGAAGGTTCAAATTTATCCTGTTTTACACCTAAATAATACTCCATTATGCAAAAATACCACATTTTCTTTATCCATTCTTCAGTTAATGGACATCTGGGTTTTTTCCAGGATTCAGTTATGACAAATTGTGCTGCTATATACATGGGTGCACATATATTGCTGTGGTATGAAGTTTTCAGTTCTTCTGAAAAAATGCCCAAAAGAGGAATAGCTGGTTTGAATGGGATCTCCAGTCCTACCTTTTAAAGAATCTCCACACTGATTTCCATAGTGGTTGTACCAGTCTGCACTCCCACCAACAGTGGAGAAGGGGTCCCTTTTCTCCACAGCCCTTCAAGCATTTGTTATTGGCTGACTTCTTGATATTAGTCATTATTTCTGGAGTGAGATATAATCTCAGTATTGTTTTAATTCGCAATTCTCAAATTGTCAATGATGTTGAACATTTTTTCATATATTTGCTTGCTATTATTACTTCTTCCTCTGAGAAGTGTATATTTATTTGAGATGCTCATTTTTTTTAATTCAGTCTTTGAATTTGGGGGGCTTAAATTAAGAAAAAAATGTACATGTTCGAGACAGAAGGCCTTTGTCAGAGGGACAGTCAGCTATAATTTTTCCAATTTGAGGGATTTCTTTAACCCTCTTGGAGATTTGCTTTGAAACACAGAAACTTTTCAAAAAGGTGAGATCCAGTTAGTGATTCTTTGACATATTTCCCATGCAGTTTGGTTTTGGTTCATGAACTCTCCACCTACCCCTATGTCTTTAAGATTTCTACCTACATTTTTCTCCAGAAAATTTAGTGTTTCTGATTTAGTATTTAAATTTTTGATCCCTTTGTGCATGGTGATAAGCATGGGTCTAATTTCAGTCTTTGGCATGTGGAAAACCAATTTTTCCAGCACCATTTATTAAAGATGCTATCATTCTCCCAATGGGCATGTTTGGCCCCTTTATCAAAGATAAAATGGCTGAGTGTGTTTACAGTTTTGTCTGCATCTTCTAATCTGTTTCATTGATTCTCAGGTCTGTCTCTATGCCAGTACCATACTGACTTTATTATAGTAGCTGTATAATATAATTTCAGGTCAGGGATTGTGACACCTCTTGCCTTTCCTTTGTTTCCCAGGATTGCTTACTCTGGGTCTCTTCTGGTTTAAAATGAATTTGAGGAAAGTTTTCTATAAATCTGTAAGGTACACCAATGATATTTTAATTGTGATTGCATTGAATCTGTATAACAATTTTGAGAGTATGGCCATTCTCACAATGTTGGTTCTTTCTATCCACAGTCATGGAATATCTTTCCATTTTCTCAAATCCTCTTCAATCGCTTTTCTAGAGTACCATAATTATCACTGTATAAATCTTTGATGTCCCTTGTGAGACTGATTCTTAAATATTTCATATTGTGTATGTTACTGTAAAGGGTGTGGTTTCTCTAATTTTTCTTTCAGTGCATATTGTTTGCAAAAATACTACTTATTTTTGGATGTTGACTTTGTATCTTGCTATGTTGCTGAATTTGCTGATTAAATCTATAAGACTCTTGGTGGAGTTTTTGGGGTCTTCTATGTAGAGTATCATGTCATCTGCAAATAATGACAATTTCACTTTTTTCCAATCCTAATTCCTTTTCTTTTTCTTGTCTAATTGCTCTAGCTAATGTTTCCAGAAGTATATTGAATAAGGGTGAAAACAGTGGACATTCTTGTTTTATTCCTGATTTTAAAGTGAAGGCCTTCAGTTTTTTGCCCATTTAGTATGATTTTGGCTATTGGTTTCTCATAGATGGCTTTTATCAGGTTGAGATATAGACCATCTATTCTGATTCTCTGTAGGATTTTTGTCATGGATGAGTGTTGGACTTTTTCAAAAGCTTTTTCTGCATCTACTGAGATAATCATGTGGTTTTTATTCTTGGTTCTATTGATGTGGTATATTACTTTTATGGATTTTGCATGTTGAACTATCCCTGTATTCCTGGAATGAATGTCACTTGGTCATGATGGCTAAACTTTTGATGATTTGCTGCGTTCTGTTTGCTAGTATTTTATTAAGGATTTTAAAATCTATATTCATTAGAGAAATTGGCCTTTGGTTTTCTTTTATAGTTGGATCTTTCTCTGGTTTTGGAATCAGAGCAATACTTGCCTCCAGGAATGAGTTTGGGAGAATTGCTTTCCTTTCAATTTCATTGAAGAGTTTGAGAAAAATTGGCATTAAATCTTCTCTAAATTTCTTATAGAATTCAGGTGTGAGTCCATTAGGGCTTTTCTTTGTTAGTAGTATTTTTTTATTACCTTTTCAATTTCATTTCTCATTATTGGGTTATTCATAGTTTGTATGTCTTCTTCATTCAGTTTATCCAAAGTAATCTTGAAAGAAGAAGAAAACTGCAAACATTTCTTGTTTCTAAAACAACTGTAAAACTACAGTAATCAACACAGCACAGTATTGCCATAAAGACAGACATTGAGCAAAGGATACACTGGAGAGTCTAGATATAAGCTCTGGCTTGTATGACTAAATAATTTTCTGAAAAGGGTGGTGAAAACATGAACTGGAGGAAAAAAGAGGCTTTGTAGCAAATGGGGTGAAAATTAAAAGTTGACATGCAAAAGAATGAAATTGGACCTTTATGCACAAAATATATCAATGGAAAAATAAATCGAAGACCTCATTTTAAGGGATATCGCAATAAAACTCTGAGGGAAAAAAACACGGCATAACAGCTTACATTGGATTTTGAATGATCTTTTTTTCCATATTGACAAAAGCACAGGAGAAAAGGTAAAAAAGTACATATAAGTTAGAATTCATTGATATTTAAATTTTGTATCAGAGAATATTACGAACATAAGAAAAAGCATACAAAGACTGATAAAAACATTTTCAAATCATATACATGATAAAGGATTAATACCAATTATGTATAAAAACTCTTACAACTCTGCAACAACAAAATGAGATAAGAAGAGGGCAGAGAACTTGAATATACATTTCTCCAAAGCAGATAATACAAAGATGAGTAAGTCCATAGAAGGATATTTGTCCTCCTTGATCCTTTGAGAAATGCAAGTCAAAATTACTTGAGATTCAAGATAGCTTTAATTTAAAAAACTAAAATCCAAAAACAAGGAAATAGCCATGCTGGTGAGGCAATAGAAAAATCAGGCCTTCTCTGTTTTTCTGGTGTGAGTGTAAAGTCCAGCCACTATGGGAAATGTATGGCAGTTCCTCCAAAAGCTCAAACTGGAATTCCCACACAATCCAGCAATTCTACTTATATACCCAATAAATTGAAATCAGGACCTTAAAGACATATTTTCAAAGTCAGGTTCATAGTAACATTAGTCACAATAACCAAAGGTAAAAGTAACCCAAGCGTCCATCATGAAAGTAGGCAAAAGCAAAAATGTGCTGCCTCCCTATTATTAACCGAGTTTTAGACAGAAGGGGATTCTGACCCATGCTGTAATAAGAATGTACCTGCAAGACATTATGCTAAGTAAAATAAGCCAGTCATAAGGGACAAAGAATGTGACAGTTCACTTACAAGTTGTATCCTGAGTAGTTAAATTCATAGAAAGTAGAATGGTAGTTGGTGAGGGCAAGGAACGAGAACAAGAAAGAACAAGAAGTGGGGTTGTTAGTGTTTAGTGGGAGGAAAATTAGTTGAGATGATGAAAATTTTCTGGAGTTGGTTAGTGGTGATTGTGCATAACAAATGGAATGTACATAAATGTATTGCACTATACATTAAAAGGCTCTATCATCTATCTATCTATCTATCTATCTATCTATCTATCTATCTATCTATCTATCTATCTATCTAGTCTGTCTGTCTGTCTGTCTGTCTGTCTGTCTGTCTGTCTGTCTGTCTGTCTGTCTAATTCAGGGAAATTCTTGCGAAGAAAACACGTATTTCTGTGGCTTCCCATCACACTTGGAATAAAACCCAATTTCTTCATATGTCCAGCGAGGTCCTTCCAAATCTTTTCCCACCTGAGTTTTCTGAACTCATCTGGCCCAATGCTTTTCTTCCCTCACTTCTCTTCAATCACATGTTCTCTGTTCCTGTACCACATGAAGATGCTCTCGTCTGAGGGCTTTATACCTCCTGTTTCTCCTGCCTGGAAGATTCCTCATGCACATGACTCCCTGAAATCTCTGTCTTGTCTTTCCAGTGTCTAGTCATACATCATCTTATGAAAAAAACACTTCCCTGATTGACTTAGGATCACACATCTCAAGATACTGTATCTTTTTTCTATGTTATTTTCTTATTTCATCACAGATTAGTATTTCTTTTCCTTATGTTATTTGTCATAATCAAATACTATATTAGCTTTTTCGTTTTGTTGACTTTTGTTCATTTTACACTTACATTGATACTTATTATTGCCAGATATTATTCTAGTCTCAGGGTTATACTAATAAAAATCAATAGACCTAGGCTTGTTACAGTGTGTGGAGGTGGTGAGATACAGGAACACAGGATGTGTTAGTAAAATATGTGTTATATCTGACTACAATAAGTTCTAAGGATACACATTTTTTAAAGGCCAAGATGGAACCCAACAAGCTCCAACAGGTGTTCAAGTGTGCAATTTTCCTATTTATTGCTCGTCTTTCATTAAAATCTAAGCTCCTGAGGACAGAAACCTTTTCATTTTTTTTTGCTTCTGTATCCCTAGTGCCTTGAACAGTGTCACTAATATTTGTAGATGAAAACTGTGTAGACCAATAATGATCCAACCGGAACAAGAGATTGCAGTAGAGGCAAGTGGAGGAGAAAATTGTTTATAGGGGTTTGATCTCAGCCTACTAATCCAGGAAATGCTCTCTCTCTCTCTCTCTCTCTCTCTCTCTCTCTCTCTCTCTCTCTCTCTCCTCCCTCCCTCCCTTCTTTCTTTGCTTCCTTCCTTTTACCTCTGCGTCTTTCTTTCTTTCTTTCTGTCTGCCTTTCTTTCTTTCTTTCTTTCTTTCTTTCTTTCTTTCTTTCTTTCTTTCTTTCTTTCTTTCTTTTTCCTCCCTTCCTTTCTTTCTAGTGTAAAATATATAATTTCTATGTCATCATTAGCATAATGATTTCAAGATTCATCCATGGTGTAGCTCATGTAAGAGTCTCACTCCTTTTCAAGGCTGAATAACATTCTTGTTTGTAAATGCCCCAAGGAGCTTGGTTATGTCAATTACCTTGGTCAAATTTGTGATGGGATAAGCTAGGGCAGCTCATCCCTAAGGCTGGAGATCATGATTACGTTGGTCAGGCACTGACCATTGCCCAGGGTCAGCACAGAGCAGCCCTACAGCTCCTTGACTTTCTTCCAACTTACAGGAATTTCTCTTTCAATAGTCTCCTTTTCCTCAGGCCAGTGAAGGTTATAGAACGGGAAGTACCCCTGACAGAGAGACATACTAGGTGATTCCAATGGCCCTGATTTGTTTTCATTCATCTGCAATGTTGAGTCAGATGGAACTGGCACAGACAGAGTGGTCCTCTCTCCTCAGGAAGACAAAAAGGCTGCCAGGCACAAGATGAGACAAAAGGTGGACCCTCAGCCTCCTTTTAAGTATCTGTGAGACTCACAGGACACTGGGCTTTGGCAGATTTTGTTTTCTTCCTCTACTCATTGGAGATAGTTCTATTCCTTCTTTCCACTTCTTCCCACCTCTTCTTTTTTCCCTTCTTGCCCAGGGATGCAGGTGAGGTTGGTTAACCACGGCTGCCTCCAGTAGATTCAAGAAGAGCAGGACCAACTAACACACCACAGACATCCTTTCAGACCTGGGCGAGCACAGCCAGTGCCCAACCAGTGCCCAGCCAGTCCAGAGTTCCTCCCCGGTGGGAGTGTTGGGGACTGAACCAGCTCAGAGCAGTTTCCCCTAGTCATGTTTATGCTGTTACACTGTGCAAATTGGAGAGTTGTTTCCAGGAACATCTGGGAGGACCAGCTGGACACGTGTTTCCCTTCTCATTAATTTAGGCTCCTAATTAATCGTGCAAAACCCAAACCAAATAAGCAGTAACCAGGACTGAAAATAATCATTAGGCCCCCAAACACACACACATTTTAATGGGAACTTGGCCCAGGTGATGGGCCCTCTCTTGGCTCAGCACTGGCGCTCTAGCTGGGACTTCACCAAGGAGAAATAGTGGTAGGGAAGCAGAAAGATATAGGTCCTGCGCTGGGGATCACAGATGCTAAGGAACCAGGGAATTCTGGGATGGACTCCAATCATTCGTCCTTATGGAGTTCCTGCTTCAGGTGCGCTGTGGGCATTGCGTGGATGGTCTGGATTCAAAGTCTACCTACAGCACTAGCTGCTATTCACTTTTTTGGGCCTCAGTTTTTTCATCTGTGAAACAGAAATATAATATGACCTGTCTCACAAGATTATTTGAAGATTAAGCGGATCATTTATTTCAGCTGTTCAACTTTAAATGTGCACATTGCAAACTCAATGAGTGGTAACAGTTCTTATTACTGCTGCCTGTCATCATTCTTACTAATAATCTTCTCTATTGCTAGTCACATAAAAAAGAAAATGAAAGAAATATCAGGGGTAAGGGGGGCGCCAAACACATTTTCATAAGCCAGCTCATGGAAATAAAAAATCCATTTCTTGTCTGTCATCTGCCCTGGTCCATGGGGTCAGAGCCACACATAATTGTGATCATCTGGCCAGAGATACCTCTTTCATTTTTGAGGTTGATGGCTTCCTGGGCTAATGTCCCACTAAAGTTTTCCAGAGGACTATTGGTGTGTTCATGGAAGGGGCAGCCACCCTGGCCAGAGCACGGCAGGGCCTTTGCTGGTTGGGAGCTTCCTCCTGCCTGATGACTGGAGTGTGGAAAATACAAGGTTTTACAACTCCTCCCATGCTGAAGACAAGGCCTCCTGAACTTTGAGGGAAACAAAGCCAAAAAGATTTATTCTAAGGGCATCTGGAGCACCAAGCAGCATGGCAAGGAGGCTGGTGACTGCGGTACAGGCACATCTGAAACTTAGTGCCTGTTTTTGTCCCCCATACCTGAGATTGGGGGAAAGTATTTGGATTCTATTGATACTGTCTTTCTTTCCTTTATCCTCCCAGAGGATTGTTGAAAAGTAATTTAGAGATGTGTTTGTAACAAAATATGGGAAGGAACCCATATATAGCAAGGTAGATGGCATCCATCTTCCTGCTCTGAACCCTTCTTTTAGCTGGGTGTAGTAGTATATGACTGTAATCCTAGGATGTGGGGAGGCTGAGGCAGGAGGATCAAAAGTTCCAGGCCAGCCCGGGCAACTTAGTGACTTAGTGGGATCTTGTCTCAGGGAGAAAAACAAAGGCTGATGATGTGGCTTGGTGAGAAGTCTGAGTTCACTCCCCAGTACTACAAGACAGGGAGATGGGGTGGGTGTGGGAAGCAAATGCCCCCTAGCTACGAGGCCCTGGAGTTCCACCCATCTCCCTGTGCAGTTCTACCCATACCCTGACCATTCCTCCCCATTTGTTGCTTTAGCAGGCTGCTTCCTGTTCCTTCCAGTCTGAGGACTCATGTTGCAGCCTCACAAGTGCTACTGACCTCAGCTGGATGTGAGTTCTTTCATGCTCAAAGGCCTTTTCTGCCATACATTAGAATAGAATTGTCCTGTCCCCAGAAAGTTGCCCCTAAATCTGAGCTTGGTGGATTTTGCTCCTTTTACCCTCCTGGGGCACTTTGTACCTTTTTTTCCAGGAAAAGGACCACAAGGTCCACATATTTCCTTAATCTGATATCTAGGACAGTTGCTGGATACTCTCTAGCCAGACATCTGATGAATGAATGTCCAACTTGATGTGACGGCTTCAACCCTTGCCCTGGAAGCAGATGGACGACAGGGCCCTTGTTCAGGGTGACCCTGAGCACAGCAAGCTCCCTGTTTTCACACAGAAGTATAAGATTTCCCCATCAGGTTCACCTCCATTCTGCCCAAGGCCCATCTCCACTCCTTCTGTCCAGGTAGCCTTCCTTTGCCTGCTGATTTTACAAGTCACTTGTCTTCTTGGCCATGTCCTTGAACCCTCCTCATCCTAGCCTGTAACTGTGAGGAACCTCAAGAAATATTCCACCTGGTTGTCTCAAAGTCTTCCTTCCCGTGTTCTCCACAGAGAAAGAGTGGGACTCTCTTGGTTGTAGTAGAGTTCTGATCCCATCCAACCCATGGATTAGAATATTTTCTCTGCTTCTGCTACACCAGGACTGGTGCTTCTCCCATCATGTGGCTCAGTGATGCCACCAAAGGCCAAGTTTTTTTTTCCTTGTGGTTACAAGGTGGATTGCAACTTCAGGCCTTATTGTTTCCATCCAGGAGAGAAGAGAGAATGTCTTGCTTCCGGTGTTTCCAGAAAATGCTGTTCTAAGATTGACATAACTGAGGTGAGGCTTACGACCAACTTTAAACCAATCACTGTAGCCAGAAGGTGAGACTGTACTGATAGCAAGGATTTTCAATCTCACTCCTGGAAGCAGGCCAAAGTTGTGCATCTTTTTTAGAACAACATGGAATTTCAGGTGGAGATTAGGAAGGGGAAAGTAGGAAAGTGTGCAGGAGGAGTAACCAAGCCCTGTGCATAGTGGCCCAACCATGGGAATAAGACAGTGCTGATTTGGGAAGCTCCTCTTGGACTGTAACAGTGAGAAATACACAGTTACAGCACTAGTGGCCAAGTGCACTGGAGAGGGCAGCATAAGTGGTCTTCTGCCCCAAGGAGAATTTTGCTCCTAGGAGTGGTGTCTTGTGTCCACAGTTTGCAGGCCCTTTCTGCCAGCACTCAGATGGGCCCAGGGCTAAGATGAGAATAGATCTCTGCAGCGACTCTGGAATGCACTTGGCTGGCGGAGCTGGATGCCAGAACCAAGAGCTGGCACCTTCCTCAGCTGCTCCTGTAGCCAGGTCCCTATTGTCCCTGAAGCAGGCGTGGCAGCGCGAATGTCTCTCCTGTTACATTTCCTTGTAATCTGGACATTAATCCCAGCTCAGTGGGCGTAACACTAACCCATACAATGGACCTATAGCCAACTTCAGGCCTTCTTGTCATCACAGGTTACAGCACACAGTCCCCTGTGAGAGCTTGTTTACTCGTCCACGATACACAGGTTTTACTTGGTTCAATGTACTGTGTTACAACAACCCAGCAATTTGCATGTTCTTCCTGATTATCTGGTAATTAAACCCAGTAAGTACAAACATATTGTAATTATCGTGTAACCGACCATCTGGACGGAGAGATGGAAATAACTATGTATTTACGCGATAGCTGTATGATAATTATGACGTAATGGAATGATCAGCCCTGAACAAGAAGAAAGACTTGCAAGAATCTCGATCATACTTTAACATATTTCTAGCATTAATCTTGGCATGAATTTTCTAGAAATAGAGCTGTAAGGCAACTTGGCTGATGAATCCGGTCTGGACGGCGGCATTGAAGGCATAGTTAAAGACTAACTAATAAGGAACTGACGCTGAGCAGGAAGTAAATGTGCCCACTCATTTATTTGGATCTTGTTTACACTTCATTGGACAACGCTAAGCGTTTGTTTATTTGAACCGTTCTCTCATTGCAGAGAGGCCTCAGCGCCTGTCAGTAAATGATAATGTGTCTGAATTTGGTTAGTATGCTTTGCTTTGCAGATCTGAGATTCTTGGAGGTTGAAATAGGCTGTTCAACTGCAGAAAAAGTTTTCATATAATAACAGTTGCACTGTTATGAAATTATTTGCAAACACACTTACCCTTCTGGCTAGACCCACCAGAAGTATCCTAACCAGTGAGTGTACTAACCCTGATGGTACTTTATTTCTCATGAATACATATAGGGAAAAAAGAAAATGAGTGGAACATAATCAAGTAGCAAAAATATGAAAAAAAGACTATAACTTTGTAACTGATATCAGAATTGCAGCAAACAAACTTATAGGTTATAAGGCTTGAAGTACTGTATTTCTCTCCCAACTAGAATGTTATAAAGGTAAACTAGTCATTTAATATTCTATTAAGAAGCAAAAAGGGCTATTAAATGTCATGCAATTCTTTTTGTTATAAGAATTTGTAAATTAAGCTTATGCAAATGGCTTTTGCATTTTGAGATGAACTTTAATCCTATTTTTTTGAGCATGAACTTAATGAAGAAATAAACCCAGAAAGCATTTCTAAAATCTCTTCCTCAGGAGCAGTGGTGGGGGGTTAGATCCCCAGACCTGCCATGCTGGCCCCACCCCCTGGGCCATGCTGAGATGGTGACTGAGACTGGGCGTAGTTGTGTTGTGCACCTGTAATCCCAGCTCTTGGGAGGCTGTAAACAGGTGGATCACTATGAGTCCAGTCTAGTAGTGAGACTCTGAACACCCTGTAGACCCTTCCCTACAATACAAAAAATAAATAAATAAATAAATAAATAAATAAAATAAAATCTCTTTCTGTGAGGAGTCCACATCGCTCTTCTATTCACAGTTGGAGTCTCTATTGTCTATGGTTTTGTACACTATCGTTTAGCACACTACTGTGTGTATTGGTGATTCTGCATTTCCTAAAGGTATGTGGCTATCGTCTCTGCCATTTTCTTCCCAGGCAGTTACACTGATCCCACAAATTATTCAGCATTATTCATAGCTTAATCATTTGCAATGGCCCTGAAATGATATTCACTGTTCTTTTTAAGATTTTGAAATTTTTTTTTCTGCACCTATTTATCTGAATATTATTAAGAAATCTAAGAAAACAAAAATTTTCTTTGGAATAGAATTCTTGACGATTCCTTCAGTATAAGTCAGGTAACAAGATTTGGATTCAAATAGATTACAAGTTAATGAAGTATTATAAATCATAGGATTATTATTTAAATACTTTTATTGATTCTCATAATTTTATTTAGTATTCTTTTTTGAGTCTTATTTATAACCTATTATTAGTTTCAATAACAAATTTCTATGAAATTTTCATAGACAAGGATCTTGACCAAATCTGACTGCACATCTATCCATCACCCAGAATGAGCAAAATGTATCTTTCCTTCTTTTTCTCCATTTAAAAAATATTATCCTATGAGCTTCCCAGAAATGTCTTAGAATAAATTAGTGAAAGTGAAGCATGATGATTGCCTATACCTGCTTAGCAGGACTCTAGTAAAAAGTTGAAAATTAAGTCAAGAAAGATTAAGCAAAAGAGAAACATTTACTTAAGATACCAGCTGTAGGGAGGATGGGTTAGTAGTTTTGAAGATATCTGTTTCTTGCCTCTTACTGTCACCAAAAATGCCTAGCTGCCCTTTGGGGAGGGGTTCTTTTTCCTGTCTTCTGTCATGCTGAGTAAGAGCAATAGAATCTAAGCTCTGTTCCAGGAGAGAGTCCTTATTGGTTCAATCTGATCTGCTTGCCCACAGTGATTGGTTCAGTACAGGCATGTGGCCTAGTTTAGGCCAATGAAAGTGAATCCCATTGTTTTTGCAAGGCCATTTGGAAACTGTTCCATCTTCCCTTGACTGACATGGGTTAAGGCATGAAGTCTGGAATTGCTGTAGTCATTTTGCTACTTCAGAGGAAAAGTTTAGGGCTTCAAAGCACCCTAGTTTCCTAGAGTGAATTTTATATCATAAAAGAAGAAGAAAGGGAGGAAGGATTGAGGAAGGACAGATGAGGGGGTTGCTGAATCCTTGTTCATTTGTTTTAGTCACAAGATCAGCCCCAGGGAGAATTCCCTTAAGATCTTTCAGTGACATGAGTGGTATTTATCATAGAAGTTTTCTTTCATTCATAGCTCAACCTAACACAAAACAAAAATATTTTTATTCTAAAAATTATTTTATTTTTACCTTATTTTAATTTTTGAAGAAAATTAAACATATAATACTTGCTTTACATTAAATATTTTAAAAGTCTATCTATCTATCTATCTATCTATCTATCTATCTATCTATCTATCTATCTATATCTATCTATGTCTGGTGGGATCCTAGGACAGAGATGCAGAGGGTGCCAGGAAGTTACTGGAAACAGGAATGCAGATGTTCCAGAACATTTGGTGCTTGCATCTGCTGCTTCTTTGTACAGGCTTCACTCTTCTCCCTTCTAAATCATTTCTTCTCACTTCCTCTGGTCCACGCAGGAGACTCAGTCACTATTTTCCAACAGCAGCCCTAAATTCCCAGGAGGGAGATGCTAATTGGACCAGTTTAGGTCGGGGACCAACCTTAGACACAGTAGTTCTGGTCAGAGTGTCAGGGTCACAAAGGACAAAGTTGCCATGCAGTCGGTGCATCAAAGAGGGAGGACTTTCCAGAGAGGAAGAGGCAGGCAACGTGTTGGGCAGTGCCCAGGTGCTAAGGACCTAGCCACTCTCAGTGGCTTCTGTGGAGCCACTTCAGAGCTTGGAGCCAGTTTGCTCCTGTGTTGTATAGGGAAATGCAATAACAAAGGGAGACAGCCATTCTGTGGGTGACAGGCATCATCTATGATAGGTGACAGGTCTCCTGCGTTCTCCACAGTGTGGAGCACATCACACTGTGTGATCAGTTGTGACGATTTACCCACATACCAATCTAATGCTGTACAATTTCATTTGCATGATTCTGAGCAACTTGCATTGTGATGGTGAAGTTGAGTATGCAGCATATTCTTGCCCACAAAGGTAAAGGATCCTGAGGCCTCTCCTAGGAGGGAGAGCCACCACTCGCACTTAACAGATGGGGAAACTGGATGCTTGTCTCAAGCCAGTAGGTCTCAGCAAGCATCCCTTGGGTACTTTCTAGAAGCGAACCACAACTCTGCAGTGGGGCTTTGAAATCAGCATTTGACCACCCCTCCAGGTGATTCTGATTCCCATCTATGCCCCAATCTCTTGGCAGGGCTGGGTCTTTGTCTGTTATTCTTCTCTCATTGTTGGGACAAAATACATGACACCCCAAATTAAGGAAAGGAAGGTTTATTTAGCTCACAGTTAGCGGAGGTTCCCTGTGTCACTCAGTGGCTCCAAGACAGAGTGACACAGGGAACAGAGCAGTGGTTCATGGAGGCATCAAAGAGCAGAGAGCAAAGGAAGCGGCAGCTAGATAACCTCTTTCTTTCCTTACATTGTAATGCAGATTACTCCCCTATGGTCAGGGTGCAGCCCTCACACCTGCAATCCCAGCATTGGATCAAGAATCAATCACAAACTGCGGAAACCACCCCCTGACTAACTGAGGCTTTCGGGGAGCAATTAGACACAAATCAGAATAGTCCTCACATTGGTTCTGTGACCTGAGAAGAAAGGATGATTTACTAGTGACCATGGCAGGTATGCATGCAGCTCTTGGGCTGTGCTTATGTTCCCTGGATACTATAGAAAGAGGGGTTAGTAAGACCAGCTGCATGATCTTCACTTGCCAGTGATACTTCACAAGCCCTCTGCACTAGTTCTGGCCTCCTTACCTGGTAGCCTTTCTCCTGGCAAGGCCAGGCTGTCCTTTCCTGAGTTTTTGTCCCTCCCACTTGACTGTGTTTGAGTGGAAGGAGGCAGCACATTGCTGCCAGATGTCCTGTTTTCTTCCCATTCTCTATCTCTTCTTCTTCCTTCTCACTCTTTCCTGGGGGGTCCCACAGCACCCCAGTGTGGTGATCAGTGGGTGAAGCAGACACACTAAGCCTTCCGTGGCTGCTTTGCCAGTTGACTGTTGGCATCTTGGTAAGGGGAGGGGCTTTCACCCATGGGTGCCAGCTGCATCCTGACACCCATGCATGCAGTTCCAGCTTGGCCATGATGGAAAAGGCTTCTTTATGTCAATAATAGGAAAGAATTAAAACCAAAACCCCTCCAAATCTCTTATAAATGTCTCTGCTATGCATTACCATACCAGGAAGGCATCTTAGCTACAAGTAAGAGAAATAAACTGAGTGATGGGAGCTAAAGGGTATTGACTCAAGGATATGGGTGGCTGCTGCAGCACTGGGGAAGTTGAGTACTGGCTTCGAAGCTGCACAGCCTGGGATGCCCATCACTTCCTGGGTTGTTCCAGTGAGGGCCAACACTCTTGTGCTCCAGATGCACCACTGATACTGCCCAGAAGAGCACCCCAGCTGCCCTTCTAGACTCTGTCACCAACTACTGCCCCCACAATTTGATCTTGCTGCAGTGGTCAACACTGTTTCACAAATGCTTCCCAATCCCATTCATTTTGTATCACACAGATCCAATTACTAACCTGATTGACAGAACAAAGGCCTGAAGCCTCTGCCCTGGCTTCAAGGAACCTTGGGAAAGTGAATATGGGCCACCTAGCATTTAACTCTGCTGGAACCAATGGGCTGCAGAAAGGTTAACAGGAGAGAAGTTGTTCAAGTGTATTAATGTGCACATGCACCTAGGAACCAGGCAAAATATGCAACTCGAAGAAAGGCAAGAAATAGTATGGATGATTAGTATGGGGGAGAGCTATGAGCAGCTTAGAAGGGAAGTATCTGAGTTTTGGGTGAGAGGATGGGTTCAGAGAATAGGCATTCCCTGGAACCAAGCTCCTCTAGGCTGCGGATGGGGTGTGTGATTTTTAGCCTCTTCCTCTATGATGTGACTTTACTCTTCCTGGCCTATTGAGATTTCAGGGGCAGGGCTGAAGGCAGTTGTGTCCTCTTGGGTGACTCCCACCTTTCTGCAAGTCAGTGAACTTCAGAACAGGCCCTTCATTTCACTGGCTGCTCCCAGGGAATCTGGTTTGGAGACCTAAGTAGCATATTTTACACTCTCACCCTCGAGCCTCGATACCCCATTTTTTATCCTCAGATAAGCGACGTTGACAATGCTCCTTCTAAGACCCCCAACATATTCAGTTACCTCCAAATATAAAGAAACTTAACAAGTTGGGTAACCAAAAGAATAGCTGTGCACTGAAAAATCATAATCATAAGAGGTAAGAGACCTCCGACATTCTCTGTATATGCTGAGTTCTGTTATAATTCATTTATATTACTTTACCTAATCTTCCTAGCAGTTCTGTAAGTACCTTCCCTATGTTACCATAATAGAGGGGCAACCGAAGCCTCCAGAGCTTAGGGACTCATCCAAAGTCCTGTGTCGCTGATACAGCACAGGCAGCCTTGTACTCAGGGCATCAGGCATCGGAGCTAACACTGAGCAACCTTTTCAGTCCAAAGGCTGAGATGCCAGGGCAGCCAGGATTTGTAACCCCAGTGCCTCTTCAGGCTCCATGGATTTCTTATTGCTCTGTCCTGTCATGTAGGCCTCAGGCAGCGTAAGGTAGATTTTGGCCCATGAGGAAGAGTACCTGATGATCAATGCAAAGTTCAAGAGACATCCTTGAAGTCACATCACAAACATTCCTCTATTTTACTTTTATCATGAGTACATTATACACTTTTGCATGGAAGTGCTTTAAATCTCTTTACACTGATGGAAGAAGCAGAGAGCTATAGCGTGAGAGTGGCTACCACAGCTGTTTCCTGGAAGAGCCAAGGCTGGGATCCTGACAGAATGCTCTTTCTGTACTTCTCAAATCTCTCCTGAGTGCTTCTCTGGGTCAAGATGTGGACTGGGGCTAGAGACACATAGTGACCACAATATGCCTACTGCACCAGGAGCTTCATGGTCTACTGCAGGACACAGCCAAGGCCAAAGGCTGATGATTCAAACACTTGTCAGTTGGCTTCTCGTAAACTTTCTGGTGAAGTTTCTACAGGGCTGAGCTGGGGATGACACCAAGGGGCTCTGCCTCCTGCAAGCCCAGCCTTTACTGTGCTGGATCACACTCTAGGAGTCTTCCTGCCACCTGGGTTCTGGTTTGGGCAGATTCCTGTGATGACTCTGGGAGGATCAGAGCTTAGGGAAATGATCCGACTTCCAGGCTTGGGACACAGTGTTAGCCTGGGGGAGATCCAGGAAGGAGCAAGCCTCAGAGCACCAGCTAGAGACAGTAGTGCCTGGTGTGTGCTAGAGGCGCTGGGCTGCAGAGTGGGCTGCTGGGAGGAGGCTCTGAGTCACAGAACAGGCAAGTGAGCAGAGCTCTGAGCAGTCCAGGCCATAGTACCGATTGAGTAACAACATGTACACACAGCTGTACATATAAGCCTCCCTAACCGTGGGTTCTAGATCTGCGATTTCAGTCAGCCATGGGTCAAAACTGTTTGGAAAAGCAAAATGTGTCTGTCTTGAACACATACTGATTCTTTTCTTGTTATTCCCTGAACAATACAGCAAACCAACTGATCGCATAGCCTTTGCGTTATAGTTGGTATCACAGGTCATCTAGAGATGATGTAAAGTGTGCTACATGCCAGCGTTATGCCATTTGACGGGTAAGACTTGACCTCTGCAGATTTCAGTATTCTGGAGTCCTGGGTTCCCCAAGCACCCTGAGGGATGATTGTACTTAGAATAAACCAAGTGTTTTTAGAGCTACTTTAGAGCCTCCAGAATTACACACGGGGTGCAAGTGGTTTTCTCTCCCCGATTTGAAGGTTTTCATGACCTTGGTAGTGAGGTGACTTTCTAAGGAATCACAGCAGCAGGCAGCTGGCTTTTTTTTTTTTTTTTTAAATTTTCTGGACACTTATAATACAGGCATACAAAAGAGGGTACAATAGTAGCTTTTCATACCCAGTTTCATTTTGCTGTAATTTATTTGCCCTCAGCATAATTACAGGTGTCATATGATAAAATCATGCAATCTTTAACTGGATTTTAAAAAATCATATTGAAATTTGCAAAGTGGGAGAGGGGAAAAGACTATTTTGCCAAAAACTTTTATTCTGAATGTTTTGAAATTATATTTGTCTTTGCATTTTCTTGGAACCAGATAATACACGGCAAGCTGTGTTGTATAAAGTTTTCTTTCTTTTACATTTTTAAAAATTTTTTTAAAGAGAATACAAAATGGTAAAAACAAAAAGAAAAGCACAGTGAATCTGGCCTTCAGTGTCTGTTTACCATAGCGTCGTGCCCCCTTATCGGGGAGGGGGTTCATTCCAACACCCCACTGGATGTAATACTGTACATAGTACTGAACATTCTGCATATTATATTTTTCCCTATGCATATATACCTATGATGAATTTTAAGGTAAAAATTAGGCACAGGAATGGATAAACAATAATAAATGATAAAATGGAATAATTATAGCAATATGCTATCATAAAAGTCATATGAAATTTGTGACTTTTTATTTATGGAACTTTCTATTTACTAGTTTGGGTCCATGGTTAGCAGTGGCTATCAGAAACTGTGAGAGACAAAATCAAACCAGTAGGGAACCATTGTACATAGTTTAAAGTTATGAAAATCTTCTAGAAAAATCCAACTTTGATTTGTTAAATTTTTTGTTTTGTTTTGCTGAGCATGTATTAATCATATGTATTACTGAAGCTCAGGGTGATATTTTAATGCATAGGTACAGTTTTCACTGATCAAATCCAGTTTCCCTTTAGCCTTTTGTCCCTTTAACCCTCCCCAACCTTTAGGAGCCACTCTTCTAATCCAGGTTGACTTCTTTTAATTTCCACATATCAGATAGAACTCATGGTCCTTTTCTTTCTATGTCTGTCATCCTTGATGTAGAGATGGTTAAAAAAACCCCAAGCATTGTGCCCTCCTTTCCCTTGCAATAGGGGGTAGCAGGAGCTGAGTAGGGCCTCTCCCTGTAGGCTCCCTGGAAGCACCCCATTTGCCCCACTATTCCTTATAGTTTATTCCTTTTGTCACCTGATGGCCCTAGAGGCACCTGTGATATGTGACCTAGTTGAGGACAGGAAGTGTATACATAGACTTCAGTCCATTCTGCACAGGGATTTTAACACCTACCTCAGAATGCACTACAACCTCCATGAATCCCATTGTCTGTGGAGGAGAAGACCCTCCCTGTAGCCCACCCACCACCAGCCTGCCCTTCGTAGACTTTGCTCACTGCTCCAGCTTCCTGGGCTTTTCTGAACCTGTGAGCCTTTCCACAGGCTTTGCGTCTGCCTAGTCGCTCTTCTTCCAGCATGGCCATCAGCTCAAGTCTCTGCTCAGCTGTCACCTGCTCAGTGAGGTCTTGCCTGACTGCCTCCACCCAGGCTCTCTGACCCCTACACCTGCTTCATTTTTCTCTGTGACCTAGTCTGTAATCACATGCTTATGTTTTGTTTTCTCATCCAGAAATGTACATTCTTGGGGAACGGGAAAGCAAGATGGGGGTGGGGTTCTCATTTGTACACTGCTGTGTGTCCAGCACAGGGCAGTGCCTGGCACCCAGGAGCCACTATATGTGTGGTACAAATGCATAAAACCCTACGGGTGGTCAACACTTATATGGAAGACAAACATATAGAATCTTTCTGAATAAAGACATCTTAACATCAAGATTGGAGATATAAAGATGCATTGTTTTATCTTGGGCTGTAAAGATACAGTGCTACAAAGATAGCGATATTTATATCTATAGTGTTTCCAGATTAAAGCCCAAACAATGACCACCAGTCACAGGAGGCAAGAACAATGGGAAAGCTGTTTACAGTTTCCTTGCCAGGCGAACTGTTTCTGTGAGCTCCTTTTCTTTACAAGTGCTATTAACTCTTTGTGGGATCATTTGACTCTTAAAATAGGCCAGTTGACCAACTCTTTTATTTCTGGGGGGTTAAACCCAAGTGTGGCTCCTCAGATTTACAAATGGCCTTTATAGATAGAAAGGTGAACAGGACTGTCATTCAGGCTCTGCGCCTCTCCCAGCTGCACCTCACCAGGAGGTGCACAGTGTTAGCCTTGGTGGGGAAGAGGTAGATTGTACTTGCAGGCTCTGGTCCGTGAGAATTCCCCCAAGGCATGCCACGCCTATCCTGTGAGTGGCCCTGTCCCGGTAGCCAGGCCATGCTGTCCACCTCTAACAGTAGCCCTGGGCCCATAGAAAGTCTTATTTGAATGGCCTTTCCCCGAAGTAGGACTCTGGGAAAGTCAGGGATACCCTGCCTGAAGTGAGCCTGTTTACTTGTCTGTGGAAATCTCTTCATTATATGCATCCTGCGGTAGGCAGAATTCCTGTGCTACAGTTTCTGGTTGGAGATAAATGGGTGGAGGGGGAACCGCATCCAGTTCTGGACAGCTGTGTCCACTGAGCCACTAATCAGGGTTATGGGGGTGGGGGTGAAGTCTACTCGCTGCTCCTGGAAGCCCAGCCTCTTCAGTGAGTCCCTTGTTCCTCGATCTGCTGCCAGGCGCTTCCCAGGGAATCCTGCTCACTGTGCTACCCAGCCCCCTGCTCCCTTATTAGAGAAAACTAGAAAATCCAGGGTGTCCCTTTCTGGTTTGAGACTGTTCTCCATTGCTAAGAAGACTGGGGTTTCCTGTGGGAGGAGAAGGGGGCTGTTCCTCCTGCATCCCACACTTTCCTTCTGCTGAGGAAAGTTTCTTTTCCACTGCTGAGGAAGCCACTTCCGGAGGCAAGCTTCAGGAGAAAAGGAAAAGCAGATGTCAGCCCGTGACACAGAATAATCGATTTGCTCAGTGCTTCTATTTTCCTCCCAATTTTGTATTTTTCAAAAAGGACAATAAAACAATTGTACTCTCGGCTAATTAATGACAAGCTGGTAAAAGCATCTCCTCATTGTTCCATTTATTTCTCCATTTCTCCCAGTTAACAGCCCTGTCTCTGAAATGAATCAATGTCGTTTACACAATGCTGTCACCCCATTGTTCCTTTATCATCCTCCATTTTCATAAATCGGGGTGTTAATCCCTTAATGGCTTTTCTCAGAATTAAAAAAAAAAAAAAAAGGAAAAAGGAAAAAAAAGAAGGAAAGAAAAAACCCTCCAGCCCCTGTTCACTCCTAATCCCCAAGGAGACAATGCGTGTTTACACAGGCGGCCCTGCAACGTGTTTACACAGAAAAGCAGGTCGGGTTGGGGATTTAGGCCCTCCTGCTTGTTGGCTAAATAGGAGGTCCCTAGGGGTCCGCCCCTTCCCAAGAGGGGCCCCTGCCCCAGCCTCTGAGAAGGGCTCCCTCCTTGGCCTGGAAAAGGATGGGAGAAGGCAAAGCGAGTGGGGTGGGGACTACCCCGCACACCACAGATCCTGCCCACCTCCTCTGGGCTGCTGTTCCTAAAGCCAGGCCGCTGGGGACCAGCAAGGGTCTTATCGCCTAGAGATGTGTTAGAAGAGCCAGTCGGAGGACCCACCGAGGCCTGCCCAAGGTCCTGCGCAGTGCTTTTTCACCCGCTGTGCGGGGGATCTCTGAAGAACCGCGAGGTGTGAGAGCTCCAGGACCAGAGGACTCAGTTCTAGGGTCGAAAAGTGACTGTGTATTGAGTATCCCTTATCTGAAATGCTGAAGGCCAGAGATGTGTCGGATTTCAGATATTTTGTTTTTGATTTTTGGAATATCTGTGTTTAGAGGATGAGACATTTTGATGTGACCCAAGTGTGAACACGAAATTCATTTATTCACATTCACATTCTACACACATCATTTTTAGTGCATGTTCATTTTGACTGTAACCCATTATATGAGATCAGGGGTGGAATTTTCCACTTGCGACATTTTGTTCATGCTCACAGTGTTTTTAGTTTGAGGACATTTTGAATTTTCTGATTAGGGATATTCAATGTACGTATGAAAAGACAGGTCATTTTATTGAACACATGTTGGCTGATTTCTAGTCTGTTTGGTGAGAACATGTTATCTAACTTTGAGTCAAAGCTGGAAACTTCCTCTGAAATATTCCCAGTGTACTGGATCCTGTCCAGACCTGCTCTCTGTTCTCAGGTTCAGTGCAGTCGCCACTATTATTAATGTTGTTGTTGCCGTTACCTGGAACTAGAACAACAGGGATTGCCTTATCCTTAGCCCAATGCTTGAATGGTGACACATACCAAAGATTGTCCCTGCATAAGCCTGGGAAAAGGGACCAAATATACCTGGGTCATACTGGTCAGTGGAGGGAACATACAGAACTTTGGGATTCAGGGGAGTCTTGTATTCTGTCATTCAGTGAACATAACTTGCCTGAGTACTTTCTCTAGGCCAGGACAGTTTCCAGCTGAGAGAACTTAGAGCTTAATCAGAAGGTCTCTGCCCTCAAGGAGCCCACAGTTTAGTGAATGCATAGACCTCTGAAGAGCACTGTGATAGCTCATCTGAAATGGCACAAAAGTAGTAGAAATTGTGGAGGTGATTGTGAAAGTGGTGGTGCTGGAGGCGGTGGTAGTGACAGTGGAATGGTGATGCATATGTGATGGCCATGTTGGTGGAATGGTGAAAGAGGTCCTGGTGGAGCAGTGGTAGTGATGGTAGTGATGGTGATGATGGTATTGGAAGTCAAGATGGTAGAGGTGATGGTCTTTGTGGAAGTGATGAGTGGGAACGATGGTGGAGGTGATGGGGATGGTGATGGTGGATAAGAAGGAGGTGGGAAGTGGCCACAATTTTCATGGAGAAATCCTTCAACCTGAATCTTCTAGTCTAAGTTATGATGCTTCAGGTGGACTTGGGAAGAAGGAGGAATTCCAAGTAGAAAAAGCAGTTTATACAAACAAAAGATTCAGACTATGCAAATTTCTTCTGAAGGAGCTAGGTGAGGAAGAGGTCATAACGGAAGTGTGAGTTGCTGAAGCTTCCAGGACCATGTGCTAACAATGTTTAATCCAAGGACTTACAACAACTAGGGAAGCCTGTAGATTTCAGAATGTGGCTCATTCTAGCTTACACCACAAGAAGCATTTGTTGACTTCCATACCTACACAGTTCAGGCACAGCTGGATGAGGAGGTTCAGACCACTTACCAAGACGCTTCAGGTTGGTCTTGCACTCAGTTGGCTTCATTTTCGGATATGCTCCTCCCAGTTAATAGAAAAGAAAAGATGACCACTTACAGCTTTAAAATTACAGAATCTTTCTACCTAGATATTTTGAAGAACAATGGGCATTTTCCTCCAGCAGTCTCAGAAAAATTCCAAGACTCTTGTTGGCCTGGCTTTGACTCAGATCCAAGCTAATTGGCTAGAACTAGATCACATGCTTATCCATAGGCAGGGACAGCATAGAGTGAGTGATAAACCCCATTGGAATGGCCCGGGCTCAGTGGGGGAGGGCTGATTTCTGGAGAAGTTTCTGCAGTGCTTTGCAGAAAGCAATGTGAATGACCCACAAGGAAGGAAAATGGGACTTGTAGAAAGAGATAGGGATAGTTGAATAAAAATTATATTGTTAACTAAAGTTACACACACACACACACACA
>NW_004524749.1:3240896-3277357 GCF_000260255.1 Octodon degus
GGGTAAATTTTACTTTTTCTTCTTTTGGTTGGGTGGAAAAGAGCAGAAACAGGAGTAGTAACCCGAGAACCCAACTCTTCTTCTTCAAGGTAGAGATCTCAAGCTAAGGATCTTGGTCTCTTGAGTTAGAAGCTGTAAAACACATCTCTTCACATCTTACTAAAACACAGAGTGGTGGACAGTGTCATTACCATTATTGCTTTGATTAGCTAACTCAGAATGAACTAGTATTAATTCTGTGAGAAGCAAAGCCATCTATACACATGGCTCGCTGTTGATGGTGACAAGCTTTTATTCCAAAGTTATCTACTAACATAACTTTACTGCTGCACCAAATATGCTGCCCTGCCAATTAACTGTGTTTGTTTAGTGTAGGGCTATTCTGACTCATCAATTCTTCCACAGAAAACACCCAACACTTTGTATCCCAAGACTCTTTGAAACACTGCCTCGCGTCTCTTTGCCTTGTTGTTTCCACAAACCCTCCACTACTGTAACGTGGTTCTTACCTTATTCTAACCAGTTCTCCTCCCATCACCTTGAAGCCCTCTTTAAGCAGACTGCAGGATGTTCGTAAAGTAGACCTTTACTTTCCCCTTAGGCTGCTACCAAAGGCCCATGCTGGTGGTGCTCTCCATCTCTGCTGAGACCAGTTCACTCAGCTTTATCTTGCCAGAAATACTTCACTTCACAGAACTTGAGTCATAATCCAGAGGTAGAGCATTTTCCTAACTTACAAGAGGTCTTAAGTTGGACCCCAAGCACCAGAATTTTTAAAAAAGTACTTAGGAAGCCAGCGTTCAACATTTCTGAGAGACCTGTATTGAAGTGCAGATTGCACTGAGAGAGCCATGTTTCTCAGTTACTTTCTTGTTGCTGGATCAAAATACCTGACACCCACAAGTGAAAGGTGAGAAGATTTACTTTTAGCTCACAGTGTGTAAATGTTTCAGTTGACAGTCAGCTGTTTCCAAGGCAGGACAGTATGGCAGAGGGGCATCACAGAGAGAAACAGTCCATGGTGCGGCAGGCAGGAAACAAGCAGCAAGCCTCCCTTTCCCTTTTTATTCCTTCCAGGCTCCAAACCTATTCATTAGCGCCACTCACACACAACATGGGTCTTCTGCCTTTAATAAATTCATTCATCCACACCCAGAACCACGTTAACCCAATCAGTGGGCTAATCCAGCATCACAACCCATAATTTCATGCACACACTCTAGATCCAGCCACCTCTAAAAGGCCCCAGCTATCTGTGTGTGTGATGCTTTGGAGGACGCCAAGCCACAGCACATGGAACCTACTACTGCTGTAGAACACCTGACCTTTGTTGCCTTAGGAAATGGAAGCAGGTGGAGTTGGTTGTAAAAATAATGGGTGGAAGTCTCAATATAATTTAATAACATTTACTGCAGTTTAAAATAATCTATTTTCTGTGATTGTTTAATGCCTTTATCTCTGCTGACCCTCCAACTCCACAAACCATGGCCTATCTGCTTCTGCAGGCTGGGGATGGAACCTATAGCCTCACTCGTGCTGGGAAAGCACTCTGCCCCTGCACCAAACCTCAGGGACTGTGGCTTTTTGTTGTCTTTATCTTTTGTATTTGAGTAAGGGTCTACAGTGTCTTCAGGATCTCACTACATAGATCAGACTCACAGTGGTCATTTGTGTTCAGCCTCCCAAGAGCTGGGATTACAGGCTCCCACCACCATGCCCAGTCTCAATCACCATCTCCATGCACCCTGGGGGCAGGGCCAGCACAGCATGCCAGGGATCAGTTGAACCCTGGCTGCTGAGTTTACCTAAGCAGGCACTTTAATCTGCTGAGCTATTTGGCTGGCCCTTGGGATTGTGTCTTTTTTATCATTTTTCTCCAGCTTCTAGAGAACTGTCTGGCCCTAGGTGGGTTCCCTATTTGTTAAATGAATGAATAATGAATAGTTAAGAGGAATAATGGACCTGTATTATAATCTCAGCTCTGCCACCAGGGTGCCACATGCCTCTGGGAAAGTTGTTCTTTTATTTATTTATTAGTTGTCCTATTTATTAGTTGTTCTCTTCCTGGATCTCTGTTTCTTCCCATGTACACCACTGAGTGAAATGACCCCTGGAATGCTGTAGCTGTATTTGGGGACAGTTACGGCTCCAAAGGTCACAGCAGCACTCCAGCTTTTGAAGGAGAATGGAGAAGGTGGCTGATAACTGTCCTTCTGGAGACTGGGGTCAGCGGCTGCTGGACTCATGGCAATTAACTCTGATTTCTTAGGTCTGATCCCCCTCCCAGTCTCAGAGATATGGCAGGGTGAGTGAGGTAAGGGCATTTCCTATTTATTAGTTGCCATACCCACATCAAGTGTTGTCTTTTCCCTACTTCTGCTTGAGGGCATGGATGTGGAGTGTCTTGAGTGTGTTTCAGGGAACTAAGATAAAAATATTATAGATAGTCATTTATCGCTAGGTTCTTGAAGGTCCAGTGAAGAAGACGAGACACCTTACAGCTGTGAGAGAGACAGGCACCTCCACTGTGGGCTGGACCTCAAGATAAAAGATAAAACAAATGCACCAACATATGTTCTAAGGATAAACATCAGGGACTGGTATTCTAAATAGGTATCAATCATCTTGAGAAAGCCAAGAAGATCCAGTAACTCAGCACCCTGCAAGAAAAGCCCCTCTTCTGTATTCATGGCCCCTTGCTATGCAGTTTACTCTCACATTTGGTCCTTATTTAATCAATTTTACCTGAACAATTATTCTCATAATCTTATTGGTTAACCACGGTTTTGTCCCACCTCATGCCCACCTTGCGATTTCCCACTTTTTCCACCTTGGGCCCACCTCACATTGTGGATTTGCTACAGAAAAGTCCCTAGAAAAGGCAGGGTCTTTGGCAACCCACTTAGGACCCCTTCTGTCTCAAATAGAAGTTTTCTTTCCCCCAATAAATATGTACTGCTCTTAACTCATAAAATTTATTCTTTGATTTTAGAGAACATGAACTTGTACCAGACATCTAGCAGGTTAGGAGTTTCTTTCTCCTATATAAAGTAGTCCTCAGAGGCATGTGGTTACTGGGGACTCCTATCTCCTTCTTGTTTTTTTCTGGTCTTGTCAGCTATTGGCCCCAACCCGTGGCATAGACTGCTCCCTGGAAAGAAATGTTATCTGTCACCTCTTTGGGATTTAAATTTCTCATCTGCTTGCCAGTGACATTTATGATTATGATTTCTTATCATGAAACCCAAGGCTGAGCCCATTCCTGACTTATAGGTGATTCCTGTCCTGCCTGCCCTGTGACCTGGGGGCAAGTTCTATAACCTTTCTGTGCTGAATTCCTTCATGTTTAGAGTGGCACAATGCTACTAGTTGACCATTGTATTATTATCTCTGTTTTATGCTTTGCTATAACAAAACCCAAGTCAGAGTAATTTGTGAAGAATAGTAGTTTATTTGGCTCATGCTTCTGTAGTCTAGGAAGTTCAAGAGTGTGATTCTGTGCTCATGACATGGTCATAACATGGCGCAGGGCATCACTTGGCAAGATAAAGTCATTGGGATGGCTCAGGTCTCCCTCCTCCTCCTCCTCTTCCTCTTCCTTCTCCTCCTCTCCCTCCTCCTCTTCTTCCTTCTTCTCTTTAAAAAGCCATTAACGCTGTCAAGCACACCTCACTCATGACTTTATCTAATCCTGATTATCTCCCAAAGACCCACCTCTAAATACTATTCAATTAAGTTTTTAGCACATACACTTTTAAACCACAGTTGCTGTTGAGGATTTGAGTGGGTTTGTGCACTAAATGCCCTGACAAAGCCAGCAGCACAAGGTCTGCACGTTATGACCTGTGGCATGACTGTCATCTACAAATGTCTGATATGGGTGTCAAGGCATCATTCACAGTCAAGACTCTGTGATGGAATCCTTCCTAGCCGAGGGGTCTCAAAGACACTGCGCAGTGTGCAGAGAGCTGATCTCAAAAGGTTGTGTACATGCAAATTCACTTAAATAGCATCCCAAAAAGGCAGAACCATTGTGGTGGAGAACAAATCAGGGATTCATGACGAGGGTTGAGAAGTTCATGGAGCATTTGAGTTTATTAAGGGAGATTTTGGAGTGATGGAATTGTTCTGTATAATGACTGTGAAGGTGACTGCATGAATCTGCACTTATGTTAGTGTTGATAACATTGGGTGGGTCAGATAGCTCAGTAAATTAAAGTGCTTGCTGAGGCAGATGCAGGGGTTGGGGGTTCAATCCCCAATGTGCTGTACCAGCTCCACCCCTGGGGCACACTGAGATAGTGATTGAGACTGGGCATGGTGGTGTGCACCTGTAATCCCAGCACATGGGAGGCTGAAAACATAGGATTACTATGAGTCCAATCTGTGTAGTGAGACCCTGTAGACCTGGCACTAAAAAATAAAAAAAAATTCATAAAATCCATAACATTGTGAACCAAAAATTTTTTTGTATGATTGATTTTTAAAAACTGGGGGGTGGAGAAGTGTCATTGTCCTTCAGCTATACCTTCTCTTCTGTGATTTTTTTTTTATTTTTTTTATTTTTTGGTACTGAGGATCAAACTTAGGACTCTTGCCAGGCAGGTGCTTATGCTGCTGAACTGTCTCTGCAGCTCCCTTACCTTCTCTTCTGGCAAGGTAAAGAGAGAAAGTCCATCCTTAGATGCTTCAGAAAGTGGAAGGCCCTCCCAGGAGGACAACAAGCCCCACTCACCCAAGGATGAGCTTTTCCCCAAGCCATTCATGGTTTGCATGAAGTTCCAGGCAAGCGGTGGCTGAAGATATGGACCTGGGTGTGTGGGAGTGCTGTAGAGCTCCAGTAAGCTATTTAAAGAGATTTAAATACGCCACTTCCTACTTATTCTGAGGTGCAGCTATAATTGCTGTTCTTTCCAAATAAATCCTTCAGATTAAATGGATATCGAGTGTGTAAATTCAAAGATTGCTCCTGGCGTGTGAACTTTGTCAAAGTTCAGCATAAGCCAGGCTAGATTAACAGGAGTTGACAAACGTTGTTTTAATTTTAACACTATCATTTGGGGCTGTTGTTCAGTGTTTATATTTCGAGGTGAGAAAATCCAAGCCAGATAAGGCAGCTGGGGCAGGCTGAGAGTCAAGAATCTCGGGCTGGCTATGCAGTGTCTTGCAGTTGAGGGGGAGGCTCTTCTTTACTTTGAACCGAGGTGTTACCACCTGTTCTGCGGGGCGTAGCATGAGTTAGACTTGATCGCCTCCAAGGCTCTTTCTTACTTGGCTTACAGCTGAGATCTCGTCTCTCCTTTCTATTGGGGAGAAACATAGTTGCCTCCTCTTCTACTACCGGCCCTTGCCAGTGTGTGGTCTCTGGAAGGCACCCCACAAGGCCCTCTTAGCAATCCTAAGTTTTCTTTAAATTTGATAAGCATCCTACCGCTCCAAAAGAATTCTCTGGGCAAATTTGTGTACAGACATCAACAAGCTCCGCAGAGCATCAGAGAGATGTGCCCCGAGGTGTTGTTAGGATGTAGGAATTATGAGGTAAGTGGTGAGAAGCCAAAAACCCGGGAAGCCACTTGAGCAGAGAGTATAAACATAAATATCTCCAAGCAGGCCCCAGCACTGGGTTTTTTATGTTGATGTGCTAATACATTACCCACTAAGGGTTTATTTACGCCGTTTTGGTATTCCCTGCAATTCATTTATCTGCATAAGGAAGAGGTGCTAACAGGACAGTTCCTCATGCACAACATCCCTATGTGATCCCCACTGCTGTTTATAATCCTTCATGCCCAGATCTATAATTCATGAGCTGATGGCCCGGTGGCAGCTTCCATAAAGGCCATGCCGGGCACCCAGTCGTTAACGTGCGCACTGTCATGCATGGAATCGAAATAAGCCTGCTCTCCTTCTATCCATCACAACACCACCGACGTGTGGGCAATGATATTATCCAAATATTATTAAAACTTTGAACCCTGTCCCCATAAATTATGGCCGAATGGCTCCATGGCCATTAGGAGAGGGGGATGTATGGGCTTTAGTTGCCGCCGAGTAATTATGTGCTTAAAAGGAAGCGTGGTTGAGCATTCCCTCAGTAAAAAAGAGAGAAGTTCCGATCGTTTGTTATTGCTGCAGCGCTCGAAGCTGGACTGCTTGGGCAGGTCAAGTCAACCTTCCAGCAGGACAATTATCTGCCTAGAGAGACCAAACATCTGTTATTAAGTATGTACAGGCATCAGGGCAACATGCTAGAAATCTTGTCCACTTCAAACACTTGGCGTATTCCACACAGCACCCCCTTCCCTTTTTGTTCCTGCAGCAGGCAGCTTTTGAAATACACCCTCCCTTCCCTCCCCCAGCCACGGGCTCTAATGTGCCCTGCAGCTGCAAAGATGGTGCTGTAGCTTGAGCAGAACCTCGCTATCTTTTTCTGCCTTGTTCAGTAATAATAATAATTTTCATTATTTCTTCTCTCCAACTTTTTTTTTGCATGTATTAGTTCTTCAAGGATTTTTGCTGTGATGTAGGTAACATGGTTTGAAAGCATAAGGTTAGCCCATGTTCATATTAAATGCCAAATCTATCTTTGATTCATGCTTTTGCAGCAACTTGGAGGCAGGTACGGTGCACAGGAGAGAGACTGTTGTACTGGGATTATGAAATGGAAATAGAGCTGTTCAGGATCTTGCAGTGCCTCACACCATTTGTGTGTGTTGGAATGCTGGGGAATTCAGGAGAGAGATCTTAGAAACCATGTAGAAGGAGATGAGGAGCAAGAAAACAAGGCTACACACGGAGACAGTGGGCAGAGATGGGGGTGTGCAAGATGGTCAGAGGAGGGCAGAAGGAGTTCCCAGGAAGGTAACTTTGCAATCAGTCTGGCTGAGCATTTCCAGACAATCATAGCTGGAGTGCAAAGTATAATATGAGACTGGAGAGTGGGACCATGTTTGTGCATGAGGAAAGGCAAGACTCTGCTTTGTTCAAGGATGAAGTAACAACAGATCCGATGCCTTTCTTGTCAAGGAGAATGGGCTATCCGACTCTTGTAAGGCCTCACAATCTGAGCATCTTAGAGATATATGAGATCTGGATTAGCTTCAAAGTAATCCAGGGTGGAGAGGGGCTGGGTGGGGCTAGAGATGAAACAGAATTGGACTTGAGTTAATCATTGTTGAAGCGAAAGAATGGGCAGGGGGGTTGCTGGATAAGTCCTTATACTTTTGATGATATCTGAAAAATTTTCCATAATTAAAAATAATCTCAAGGAGCAGAACTCCCTTCCACATGCATGATCAACAGAGCTGGTGAAGAATGCACCTCCTCCGAACCAAAGTCTGTGGAAATAAACAGAGAAGACGCGTCAAAATTGACTTTCTGGCATAGTTTATGGAACTCTGCTCTAATCCACCCTGTAAACACTTATCCCAGAAATTCCCTACAAGGGCTTCCTGCTCAATGATACTGCCCTAAGTGATTTCAAATAGCATTCAAGATGTGCCACAGTGTGGTCTCATTCCTTGCCTGCCTTCCACCTGGACCCTAATTAGCTGGCAGGAATTCAGCAAGTGCTGGTGGATGAGTGGAAAAAAACACAGCAGTGGTGACAAGAGCAGTTCTGAGCCTTCCCTTCCCCCTCTGCCATTTCCCCTGGTACGGGGGTACAAATCCAGTGAACTGGCCTTTGGTCCCTGGCCTTTCTTTTCTTGGCAAGTGCTGGACAGAGGACAGCTTTGGCATAGCTGCCTGATATTCTCACGAAGAAAAGCAAGAAAGACACACAAATGCTTGGGATCTAGTTCCTTTCAAAAGCAGATGTAGTTAATGGTTTCCTTCTCTTAGGGGACTACATTGACCTTCCAGGGGATCTGCTAAAAGGGGCCACATGAGGAGTGAGGCCAGTCTAGAATCTTAATACCTCCACTGAATGGGAGTGAGAGCTTGGGAATTATGGTGAACACCCATGTCTTTGCTAGCCCAGAAACTCTCCTTTACGCACCCCAAATTTCCTTTGGTGAGTAAATGCTTTTGTTTTTCAGGGTTCTGGGCTGTGAATGGAATCTATCTCCAAAGACATCTCCTCATTCCATTACAGGGACAGTCTTGGAAGCTGGAACACAATCATTGGCTGAGGGAAGACATGGAATCCAACCAAGCCAATGAGACTCAACTTGGGGATTTTTGATAAGCTGAAGATAAAGAATACGTTTTGGACATCTGGTTGCCACTGTTGTCCTCTCAATCTGATATCTAGTGATACTAAAGTTTCTAGAGAAGAAAACATACATGGGAGACGGAGCTATTGAGAACTCTGACCTAAAAAACCCACACATTTCCATTTTCTGTGTGTTTGGATTGAGCTAAAATCTGTCAATTGCACAGGGAAGAGCTCTGACTGATAAAATAGTGGGGCAGCCAAGAGAAACATCCAGGATAGCTTGGCTAATGGCACAGCTTTGGAGGTGAGTGAAATCCTAGGCTAGTGACCACTAACTGTGTCCTGTGCTTGTAGGGATATCAGTGACTCACTAGGGCATCTTTGCTGATGAATCAAAGTGTGACCCTAAGCCTTTTCTCATCCATGAGTGCAGGCAGCCACTACTGACTGGGTACCTTCAGCACAAGGACATAACTCTTTGCCTACCTTGCTGGAGGTTCTGGAGAGCAGCCATGAAGGATCCCTTTCTTCAAGGATTTAGGGTGGAAAATGTCACCAGAGAGGTAAGGTAACTTCAAAGTTCAAGTCATAAGAACTGAGATGCAGATTTAGAGAAGTCCTAGAATATTCAGGGGTCTTGACTGAGAAGACCCTAACTCAGTTCCTTGAATCTACCCAGCAGCTGTGGGGATCAGTAGGCTCTGAAAACCCCAAGGTGGGAGAGGACTGCCTGCCTCAGCCAACTGTGCAGATGAGTGTGATTAGTGTCAGGGTCCCTGTACATCAGGGCCTTTGAAGAGTTACATCACCAGGTTCCTTTAAAAAAATTTTTTTTTGGAGACAGGTTCTGCTAAGTTTTCTAGGCTAGACTTGAACTTGTAGTCCTCTTGCCTCAGCCTCCTAGAGTGTTTAGGGTTATAAGTGTGTGCCTCCATCTCTGACCCCATCCTCTATTTTCACTCTCCCATTCATTCAGCAAACATTTGCAAAACAATGATCCTGGATCCTGACCTCAGGTTAATTGTCATCTCCAGAGGACCTTTGCCAAATTTCTTTTAGTCTTTGGGTAATGCAAATCTCAGGAGGGCTTCTAGATGCCTCAACAAATCTCAGCACATACCCATGGTATCTTCAGAACAGCTCCAAGTCTTTTTTTTTTTTTTTCCCTCCAAGTGAACTATTCCATTTCACTTTCCTTACACAGGGGATCTTCACAGAGACAAAAGTTCTGCCTCTTTGATCTGGATACTAGGGCTTTGGGTGGTTGGGGAGAGGGGACATAACTTGCTTAGAGCCCAATAAGAAGGACATTGCAAATGTGAGTCTATAACTTGGCTCTATCTGTCTCCACAGAGAATTACTGACACTCACGGCCTAGCAAAGTCCTCCTCTCCTCCAGAAGATGCCCTTTCCCTTGTGATTTCTTGCATGCTGCCCTCTCAGCTAATTTATTGCTTGTGTTTATGGTTCAAGGTCATATATTTTCATCTTCATTTTCTTAGTGTACATTTCACACTCCATATTGTTCAAGTTATAGATCACTGGTCTTTGAACAGCAGGCTCCAGAGGGAAAAGGCAGCCTGTGGGGACATCCTGCTTCTGTGTGAAGTGTGAAGCTGGTTTCTGTTCAGTCATTTTCCAATTGCTTTTGAAGGGCTGGTCCATATCCAGTTCCCAGAAGCTGGATTTGTTTGATCTGGACAGGGTCACTGCTTTAGATACATTCCCAAGACAGGAAGACATGGACATACAGGAGAAGGGAGGAGCTCTGGTCTGGGGTGGTGGTGAAGGAAAGCCCCAGAGAAACTGTGTAGGTACAGGGAGAATAGGAGAGTCTGGGTACATGGCTTGGGCATCAGGGCCCACTCCAGATTGGCGCCTGGAACAAGCAGGGCATTTTCTACTCCCTGACTAGAGTCACCATTTCTGAAGTACAGTGTACTGAGCAAATGGGATTGTTTCTGCACCCGAGCTCTAAGACCTTCTTCTGGCCACTAGCTGGCTTCTAGTGAGAGGCAGACAGTTGTTCTTACATGACACCTGGGTATCCTTAGCCTTTGGGAATCATATCATTCCTGGAAGGAAATTTATGTGTTTTCCCCCAGTGGATCTTATTATTTGATTTTCTGTATTCTGGGGGCTTTTTTCTTTTTCTTTTTTTTTTTTTTTTACCATTTTATTCTTTGAAAGAGAATTAAAAATAGTGAAAAAAAAGTTACAAATAATAGAATTTCACTAAATATAACGACAGAAATTCAACAATGGTCATTATATTGCACATTGTTGTCATCAAATTAGTTGTTTAGATTACCAGACATAAGCATATAAAATTGAACAAAAAAAGAAAAGAAATATCTTCAGCATTAACTGTTCCTATTAATATACCAGTAGAAATCATCAGTACAATTATCCAAGTTGCCTTTTTCCTTCATCCTTTCTTTTCTCCTTTCCCTCATCCCAGTTGTTTCTTCCGTTTGAACAGTTCCTTTCCCTTTCACAGTATCTATTATACCATTCAGATTTTATTTACTCTTTCAGGTTCTTACCCTAGGGAGACAATATGATGCTTACACATGTGAGTCTGATTTACTTCACTTATTAGTTTGGTCTCTTGTTGCATCTATCTACCTATAAAATCCTCAAGTTTATCTTTCTTTATAGCTGAGTAATGAAACATTAGCCAGAGCAATTAGACAAGATAGAGAAATAAAAGGCATAAAGTTTGGAAAAGAGGACGTGAAATCATCATTATTTGCAGATTATTTGATACTCTACATAGAAGACCCAGAAAACCTCTACCAAAAGGCATGCAGATTTAATAACCAAATTCAGTAGCACTGCTGGATACAAAATCAACACTCAAAACTCAATAGCATTCCTGTGCACAAACAACAAACACATTCAGAGAGAAATGAGGGAAACCATGCCTTTCACAACAGCACCCAGAGAAATGAAATACTTAGCAATCAATGTAACAAAGGAAGTAAAAGTTCTATAGAGCAAAAATTATAGACCTCTAAAACAAGAAATCAAAGAGGATTTCAGAAAATGGAAAGATATTCCTTGCTCATGGATACGAAGAACCAATATCATAAAAATGGCCATACGTCCAAAATTCTTATACAGATTCAGTGCAATCCCTATTAAAATATCATTAGTATACCTCAGAGATCTAGAGAAAATATTTCTAAAATTCATCTGGAACTTAAAGAGATCTAGAGTAGCAAAAGCAATCCTGAGCAACAAAAGAAAGGACAAAGGCGTTACAATCTCTGGCTTGAAGTTATACTGCAAAGCTACTATGATAAAATCAGCGTGGTACTGGGGAAAAAATAATAGACCTGAGGATCAATGGAACAGATTACAAGATACAGACACGATTCATCCACCTTACTTTGAAAAAGGAGCCAAATGTGGTCACTGGAAGAAAGATAACCTCTTTATTTAATGGTGTTGGAAAAACTAGCTTTCCACATACTAGAGACTAAAATTTGGGGCTTCTTTCAAAATTCCTAGTCTGGGTGCCTGCAATTTCTGGCCTTCCATCTGTTCTCTTTTACTGGACTTTTCTATTCATTCATTCATTCATTCATTCATTCATTCATTCATTCATTCATGCAATCACTCATTCAGCAAGCCAATATTTAACAACTACTTTGTGTCTGATGCTGGCTTAGGCTATGGCATTGTAAGAGATGAGTTTAGATACTGTGATACCCAAGGCATTGAGTAGCCTGGATTGAGGAATCATTGTTAGACATGTGACAGCTTTGTATTAAGAAAGCATGAAATCACTTCTATGTTGTGTCAGTTCAAGAAAGCTATGGATATGATGGAATCATGCAATATATAACTGTTTGAGATTACTTTTTACATGCAGTATAAGTCCTTGTTTTAAAGATCATAAAGTGAAAAACCAGGCCTACTGTGGGTCAAGTTGCTCTCTTAGCATTATGAATGAATGTAAAAGTCTCTAAAAAGTAATGATTTAGATGCTGGCCCTGCCCATGGGGTGCATTGAGATGGTGATTGAGACTGGGTGGTGGTGCGTGCCTGTATGCCCAGCATTTGGGAGGCTGAAAGACAGGAAGGATCACTACTTGAGTCTGATCTGTGTAGTGAGGCCATGTAGACCCTGTACTAAATACAAAAAAGTAAAGATTTAGAGCTTTCTAAGAAAATAAAGAGAGGGAGGATAAGGAACATCAACTTAGGAAGAAGATCCCAATATATGAAAGAATCACCAATAACATGAACTCACTGCACTTCTCCGTGAGCTCTTTCTCTCCTGTTGTGGACTGGACTGTGCTTCTCTCAGGTTCATATGTTGAACCTCTAACAACCCCCAGTACTTCAGAATGAGACTGTTGCTGGAGATAGGACCTGTGAATTATGCTGCTTTCCATTACTACAACAAATACCAAAGATAGTAAGCTTATAATGAGAAAAAATTTAATTTGGCTTTATCTTGGTTACTCTTTTCTTATTGCTGGGACAAATACTGGGCACCCCAAGTGAAGTATAGAAAGGCTTTTTTATTTAGCTAACAGCTAGTGGAGGTTTCTGTTCAACTCAGTTGGCTCCAAGGCAGAACAGCACATGACACAGCAACCTTGCATGGTGGCGGCAAAGAGCAGGGGACCGAAGGGAGGGGCTGCATCACTGGCAGCTAGCTAGCCTCTCTCCCCTCCTTACATCTGTGTACAGAGTATCTACCCCAGGACACTCACACTCATAATCCTAGCACTGGATCATGAATCAGTCACAGACTGCAGAAGCTGCCCCATGACTGCCTGAGTCTTGGGATGACAACTAGACACAAACCATAACAGGCTCACAGGCTCAGAAGTTTTAGTTCTTGGTCACTTGGTTCTATTGCTTTTGGGCCTGGGAGAGTAAATACATCATAGTGGGAATGTGTGGTGGAGCCAAACTACATGGTTGATGGAAAAGAGAGCAAAAGGAAGGACTAGGGTCTCACAGTCCCCTTCAAGGGAAAACTCCCTGTGTCCTAAAGATTACCCACTGGGCCCCACTTCTTAAAATTTCCACTGTCTCCTGTTAGTGCAAGCTGGGAACCAAGCTTTTAACACATGAGCCTTTAAGAGACACTCAAGATCCAAACTCTATCAGCCCATAAAGATGTAATTAAGTTAAAGCAAAAGTGCTGGGTGTAACTCTAATCCAACCTGATTCTTAGAAGAAGGGGAAAATTAGAACCTCTACACATGAAGAAGAAGGGCTATGGGAAGACACAGGGACAAGATGGCCAGCTACAAGCCAAGCACTTCAGGAGGAACCACGCTACTCACACTTTCCAGCCTCCATAAAGGAGAGGAACAAATTTCAGTTGTTTAAGCCACTGGACCTGTGTTCTTTGTTATGGCAGCTTCAGTTATTTATCCTACCTTCCTAGAGCTTAGAACATAGGGCTTCCCTGGATGTATAGTGGTCAGAACAAGTGGATTTGACTATGAAAATGAGCCTGGCTGAGGACAGGATACATTTAGGGAGCAGGAGGGGACAACATAGAGTAGAGCTGAGGTAGATCCTCAGTTTACAGGGATTTAAGGGCAATTGCCCCCTGGAGAGCTCAGTGCCAGTCAGTGTCTCCAAGTGTAGGGTAGAGGGTGGGAATTTTCTTTCCAGGGTATAATTCTCTTCTCAGTTAGGAAAACTGGTGCCTTTTCACTCCAACTCTTTCCTCTTCTTCTATAAATCAGATATTCCAACCACCATAGGAATCTACAGCTTGAAGCCTTGTGGGCCAAGCACACACTGCATGAGAATTGCCAAAATATACTCCGCCCAGTGTCCATCAAAGCGTCCCTCAGCCTCCCTTAAACAGAAAGGGGTGGTGTCAGATGCTATTCCCAGATGAAGTGGTGACAAGGAGATTTGGAAGCTGGCTGACTCTTAGAGTGTGCTGACGGTGGTGGGGCTGGTGTCTCTGAGTTACTTCTCCTCCAAGGGCCAGTAAGTAGAGGTGTCTGAGGTGCCGAGATTGCAGAAATCACTTGGCTGGGCTCCTTTTGAGGGAATACATTTAGGTTTTGGCTGGCCTCTGCTATCTTGACAGCCAGAAGCTTCCTCAAATCCAAAAATTCACAAATCATTAAGAGTCTTTGGGGTCCTGAGGAGAGATTTCCAGCTCTTCCCAGTCTCCATTCTAGAGGATTCTGAGATTTCCCTCTGAGAGCCTGTGGGCCTCACCTGCTGGGTGCTAGCATGCTATCCCTGCTTCGACTGAACAGTGGGATTGTACCACCTCCCCATTCGCTGATCAGATGCCTGGCTGTCAGTGACAGGTGAGTGGCAAGGCCCAGGAGATGGCATGATTATGGGAGTTCACTTTGGGAAACCTTAGCTGATTACTTATCCCTCTCTGCTTTAGTTTCCCGTGGGGACATTATGAGCATTTTTATCATAAACATGCTGCCAGAAGTCAATGAAAACATGGGTGAAACTCTTTGCAAAGTCCCCAATTTAGAAGAAACAGTTCATGTTGCTGCTGCTGCTGGCACTGGTGACTATAACACTGGATGCTGGGCTTTCCTGTCAGAGCTGTAGGTGAGATGTCTGTTATGTTTCATCCATCACTGGCCTGTGAGCAGGATTATTCTCTCTTCTTACGTATCTCTGATCTCATCAGCAGGTCAGTTGTGGAGAATGCAGTCCCTGATCTTGTCTCTTGTCTAATTTTTCCAGGGAGAGACTCGGCTGGGAGGCTGGGGGTAGAAGCAAGGGTTGCTCTCCCCCAGCCCCAGCTCTGATAATTGATAGAACATCTGGCGAGCGGCAGGTGCCTCCCCAGTCTATCTTTTGCCTACTTGATAATAGATGATCTAATCTGTCTCTCTACAGCACTTCCTTCTCTGTGTGGATGACAGAGATGGAGCGAGCCCATCCTTCACCTGGAGGAAGCCTGGCTTCCCAGGGAGCTTGTGCCACCTCACCATGGGCTCAGGATGACATCCTGGGAGGTTTGCCACATTGGCTGCTCACAGACATTGGTGTGCATGACTGGTGGCTTGACTGGGCCACTCACCATGACAGGGTGCCTCTGGACATGTGGTGGGAAGTGAGACGCTTTTTTCAGCTTCTGTACAGTCTGAACCTGTTATTTCTATGCTACCCCAATGACTTTTCTCTTCTGTTTTTGGTACTTGGAATCGAACTCAAGACCTTGCGCTTGCCAGGTAGGCTCTGTGCCACTGAGCTATCTCCCTGGCCCCGACATTTCTTATGGAAAGTAAATTATTTAGTCATCTTTTTCTTCTGTGAAAATTGCATATTTTAAAATATTTCAGGCCTAAAAAGCCATAGAGAGTGTTTTCATAAGTGTGAAAGTACCCCACATCCTGCTTAAGAAAGTAAATATTGCAAATATAATTTCAGCTCTTTCCTATCTCATCTTTCACCCAGTGAGAAACCAAGTTATTAATTTTGCCATGTATATTTTTAAATTTTACAATTTTTACTTACATTTATATTCCTTACAACTAAGAAAAAAGAATGTCCTAACACCAGTCTCTGGCAGCTCCATTTTCCCCACACTGCTTTGAAAGTTCTCCACATTGTTGCCATGAGTTCTAGAGTTCAAGCACAGTTTAGTTGTCATCCCATCTGTCATAAAGTGACGACTGCCCACCTTTTATTTGTCTGTTGTCCTACTGGTGGTTATGCATTTGGTTTGTCTCGTGGTGTAATTACGAAGCGCCCTCACGTACTGAGCATTTGGCACTCAGGGCAGCAATGCTCAGAGGTGGGGCCTACAGAAGAGGTCAGATCAGCGCGGTACTGATTTCATCAATGGGTTAACCTAGCGATAAATTTACTACTTGCATGGGTTGTTCAGAGGGCACCCCGCTGGAGGAAGTAGATCACTGTGGCTTTGAAGGGTCTGTCTTGTCCCTGCTGCCATCCTCTCCTTCTCTTTCCTGTGCACTCTGCTTCCTGGCTACCAGGAGTTGAAGAACTTTCTTCTGTCATGCCTTCACACCATGATGTTCCTGACCTAGAGCCAGCTGACCATGGACTGAAACCAAAGTAGGCCACTTCTCCTTTAAACTGTACTGTGTATGCCGGCATGTATTGTCCCAGCAATGAAAAATAATACATATACTTTGCATCCGTTGTTTTCTATTTGAAGCATGAGTGCAACAAATGTCCTTGCACGTGTCTCCTTAGGCAAACATGTACACATTTCTCTGGCATATGCGAGTGGGTGGGGGCATGCTGGGTCCTGAGACAGGTGCACCTTTAGCTGTTCAGGATGTCAGTAGCTTGCTTCTCTAATTTCACCTTGAAGTAGGGAGGTAAGAAGTGCCCACTTCTCCAGTATCTGTCCACCACTACCTTGACGCACTCCCAAAACACTTTCCCCCTGATGTTCTTGGAAATGAGGTATCTCATTATGGTCCACATAGCATTTTAGAGAGATTTAATATTACACATGTACATACACACAACACACATACACACACACACACACACACACACACATTTTATAGTACACTAATTGATGGACGGCCCCTTTGCATGAACAGCACTCAGAGCAACAAGATCAGAGAACAGTTTGGTTTGGCTGTGATGGAGGGAGGGTGTGCCCCACAGTCAGAAACAATCTGGATTTGGTACTGCACACATATGGTCTTAAAAGTGCACGTGCATTTTCTTCAGCAATCCTCAGTTTTGCTCATCTGTATAATGGGAATAACAGAGGGTGGCTGGAGAATTGAGATGTGAGTAGAGTAGTTCCCTCAAGGGCCTGCAGCCTACACATGTGGTAGCTCTGATTGTCTACTTTCTTCATTTTCTCCCCTTTCTCTCGCTTTCTTTCACTCTAATCTAATGAAAAAGTGTTTGTGTTCCTTCTAAGTATGCAGTGGAAGTAACAAGGAATCTCCCAAGGCTATCCTTTTCACCAGTCTCACGTGGACAGGACAGCCTTGGGAGATTCCTGCTGCAATGCATAGTAGACAGGGGCTTGCATTATTATATTGTTATGATTGTGCTTCGGTGTGTAGGTATAAGGTGCCTCTACTTCCTGGATAATTAGCCCTGCTGCATAGAAATTTCATGATTTGGCTTCATTTTCTCAAAAACTTTCTTCCTTCAAAGGAGTCAAGCAAGCCCCAGCCAGCTGAGTACAAAATCAAAAATTGCAAGATTGTAATCCCGGGTTTGCCTAGTGAGCAGCAGACAGAGAACGGTTCACAGGAAAGAAGCAGTCTGCAAATGAGTGTCTTATAACTGTGTAACTCCCTTGTGGGTTCTACTTGGGAGTGACGGTGTAAGGAAGAAGTTGTGCCTGGCTGCAGACCCTTGTGGAGTGGCGTTCGCATTTCATGGGTGTGCATGAATTCTACCCACGCCTCCCATTTGCAGCCAGGAACCCACAGCTCTTCATGTCTTTCTTTCCCTGTGTTAACATCTCTGACTACAGCAGACGGTTTTCAGCAAACAACCAATTAACTTTCGGAATTAAATTGTACCAGAGCACAGTTGATTAATTTGATGCACTTTTATCCTCATTGTACATTAACCCCCATTAGCCTTTCACCATGACACGCACATGCATACATACACACTCATACAAGTATGGCACACAGCATAGTTAATGCAACAAGTTTCCTCTGGATGCCTATTGAGCCAGGCTTTGCCACATGGTAGACCGCAAAGAGCTGGTTCTGAGCTCTCATGATCCAATGAGGAGAACAGACTTTACTGAGGTCATCTCACAACTAAAAACTACAGCCTCAAATTGTAAATCACTGCATGAAGCAGAGAGTGAGGTGTGCTCAGTGGGGGTACAGAGCGGACATACCTTGGAGAAGATGGTAGCTGAACTGTCTGTGGGAGCAGTGCTGGGTTTGAGACTGAGAAGATGAGAAGCTAGCCAGTCAACGGAGGAAGAGAAGGCCTCCAGAAACAGGGAAGGGATGAGCCAAGATCCTAAGATGGGCAAACAACAGACTCATGGAGAAGACAGTAGAAAGACTCTGTGCTTAGGCTGTAATAAGTAGAAGAAACCTGGGAGGGTGGGCAGGGAGAGGTCATGAGAGACCTGATACTGATTTTCTAGATTATTTTCCACCACCCAGTGTATTGGACAGTTTAGTGACACTATATCAAAATACCTGAAGCTGGATATAAGAGGTCTGTTGAGCTTGTAGTTTTTTTGAGGCTCAAAGTCCAAACAGCATGATACTAGCTCTGGTGAGTCATCTGTACCACTCCATGCGTGCCACCAGCCCCATGCATCATCTCAGAAAAGATGGCACCGGGTAGCAAGCATTTGTGAGAGAAAGAGATCATATGATAAGACTGGAGACTAGAGTGTGGGGAGAGGCTTTTTGCTAGCAGCTTTCTCAAGAGAATGAACTCGATGCCCATAGAAACCTTAATCCTTATCACAAGCAGGCCACAGTGACAGAAATGCCTCCTAATGGGCCCCACCTCTGAAAGGTCCCGTAGGATTTTTCATTGGCAACCTGGGGACCAAGCTGCCAACATAGAAACCATTGGGGGGCCGCACCATGTCTAAACCACAGCATCCAGTTCTTATCCTGGCTGTCACTCATCTTAGAGGCTCCCCTCTGGCCACCTCTATGTCTCTGCCTGAGATCTTCTTTCCACCGGGAATGTGTTCTCTGCAGCAACTTTCCTTGCATGGAAAAAACTGGTGCATCCTTCAGGGGTTTCTGCTCCAGCACACACCCAGCTTCCTGCAGGGAGAAGGCCTCGCCTAGCACCAGGGGCAGTGAAATGCTCGTCATTCGAGCTGCTTGCCAGCCCTGGCTCTGGCCTCAGTGTCTGCTCAGCCTGTGCCTCATATGTGAAGGGGAGACTCTTGAGAGTGAGGCCGTGCCCCACTCTGTCCCTTCCCTGTCCAGTGTCCACCCCTTGGAGGTCACTATGCCTTAACTACCTTCTCCATGAAGCAGTAGAGTGGATACCTGAAGCCCTCTTCCTGGATTTCTCATCAAAGGCCTTGGCCTCTGTGGCTGAGGCTGCTTTTCTCTTTAAGATTCATTCTCCCTTCTTTGTTACCAATTGTTTTGTTTTCGGGCAAAAAATCTAGCTAAAGACTGTGTTTCTCAGCAGGCATGATCAATGTGACATAAACAGAAGTTATTGGCTGTAGCTTCCATGACAGCCCCTCCAAATTAAGTTTTTGAATAACATCACTTATGCCCTTACTCCCTTGATTAACCTGGAGTGTACACTCCTGGCAAGCCTTGGTTTGCAGGAGTGTAGATTCAATAGCTGGAACCTTAGCAATCTTTTTGATCTCTGAGACAAACTGTAATGGAAGCCAGTCAAAGATGATTGGAAAACAAATATGGAATCTGGGTTTCTGATGACCCTGGAGAACTATGCCAGCCTTGAGTAGTCCACGTCAGGCTACTCCTATTGTTTTAAGCTTTTCCTCAGCCATGTAGCTAAATCTAGTTCTTACTTCATAGCCTTTCTATCCATAGTCTCTCGCTTTTCTAATATTGCATTTATTTGCTATTCTTCTGTAAGTAAACATCTACTGTGTCCTCAATATCATCATTCTGAAACGGATTTAATTAATTACTTAATTAATAATAGCATAAAAATGCACTGGTCACAGGATTTAGTCCAGAGAATCAGAAATAAGCAGAAAATTCTCATTCTCTTAATGAATAGAGTGATTTGTTCTAATGGTGTTTGTAAATAGGATATCATGTCCGCATCTTGTACAGCAATTAACCACTAGGAAGAATGTATGCAATGTGTTAATTATTGAAACTGTCCTACCAATTAGGTTTGAAACTGTCTCATTGCTATTTGTTTCTCAATAAATTTATGGAAAAAATAAAATAAAATTATGGGAAAAAAAGCAGAAAATTTTCTTCCCATGTCCCAGGAACTCAGGGGTGAGTGAGAAAAAGAACTTTCTAAGCAGAGCAATTCATTCCAAGTCCTGAGGCAGGTGAGATCATAGAACATTTGAACAACTAGAAGAAAAATATAAAAACACGATGCAGGTGATGTTATACTTTCTCCTGCAGCAGCAGGAGATCACTGAAAGGTTTTAAGTTGCAAACTGGGTGGAATTGACTTCTTAATGTCATCTGGCACTCAGACAATCCATGCATGAACTCAGCAAGGGGATAAGCCTGTTATGGTAGAATGTTTTGTTAGCAAACGCTTTTAGAAGGTGGGTGACCTTGGAGTACTCCTGAAAACATACCTTATGTATGACAAACACCAACATAACCACCATAAGGAGAATTAAGTAGAGATGCTTGGATGTGGGTAATTTCTGTACTGCTTTTGTCATAATAATTTTCTTTCATTTTAGTGAATTGGGTGACATAAAATCATTGGTAAAAATATCTTGCTTCCATTGTTGTAAGTGTAGCCTTCCTGGGTCGAGCATCGGTTTGCTTGAGATCATCATCAGCTTCTTCTGCAAACTCTTTTGCGCTTAGGAGCAATTCACCATGAGAGACTTGAGCCCATGGCATGCGCAGGTGGTGCTGCCTGGCAAGGCTTGGTTTGCAGTGGCTGTGAGTGCCGTTCCAGTGCCCCAAGAAGCTTTTTGAACACTCTGGGAATAGCCCCAGACATTTAAAAAATAAATTATATTATATTTTAAAAAATAGAAATGTTTTAAAATTACCTTTATTGAAAATCAATAACTACATAGCATACTAAACACTGCAGACAAATATTGCCATGTGAAAGATATAAGATGTAGACAGAATGAATTTTAGAGAAATATTTCTGAAATGAATACATAGCATGAGATTAATAATAGATTGCACATTGTAAACAAATTATTTACAAACTTAAATGAATATAACAATAAAATTTGTCCAAAATAAAAAAGAAAAAATTTACAGATTTGTCATATAATAGTTCACTCTGTGCCAAAATCAGTGGGTTTTTTTGTGTTTTTGCTTTTTGCTCCGAATGCCTTCAGGGCATGATTGGCTGGCTTGAGTTGTGGGGATCGAAGCACAGCAACCTGAGCCTGACTGCTTTGTTGAAGCAGCCACTTAAAGAACTGAGCTAAGGGGCAGGCCCCCCTCTGTGCCAAAATCAAGAAACTTATAATCATATAATTAGAATTCTCAAAGTAAAAGGGGTTAGACAATAATAAAGATTTAAAATTTCTGAATTTAGTTGAACTGACAACACCACATTTCCAAGAAAAATGAACCTTTCACACAAGAAATTTGAATAAAATCATACCAAGATACACAAAAATGAAAATGTCCAAAACTTATTGTAAAGAAAAAATCATTAAATCATATATATATATATATATATATATATATATATATATATATATGTATATATATATTATTAGCTACGGAAGACCAAAATTAAATAGCATCTTATTCCACATTAGAAAGAAAAAATAAAGACCAAGTGAGTAAGAAATGACTAATTAAAGGATTGAAAGGAAAAAAAAGATCTGTCCTCTTTGAATTTTATAGTTAGCAAACATACCTTTGAAAATTAAAAATAAATTGTTTTCCAGTTATACAAACTCAAAATATTCTAATACCTCCAGACATAGCATAAAGAAAGTAACAAACAGCACAATTCAAAAGGCAAGAGAAGTTGCTGTATTGTCCTGGATAAAGAATAAAAAGCTCTCAAAATTATAGTTATGCAGGACTATATAAAATATATTAGACGAACCCATTTAAAAGGTCATTAAAGATTTCTATGAAACAGTATTAATCTTATGTTGGGTTATACACATTTTTTATGTATATATATATGTGTGTGTGTGTGTGTGTGTGTGTGTACGTGTGTGTATAAAAGACAAGGAAGAAGTAATAGTCAATGGAAAATGGAAATATGCTTTTTAAAGTTTCTAATACTAGGAGAAGATATCATACCATGTCTTTTAAGTAGTTGTAAGTCAAAGATACAGTATAAATCTTAAAACAAAAACTGACATTAAGCAATATTCAGAAAATTAAATATTAATTAATTAAAAATGTTTCAAAACAATTGAACTAAGAAAAAATATTCATGATAGTAAAGAATTATTAAGAATAAAACAGAAGACAAATACTGGGATGGCAAATAAATGACCAGCACTTTTAACGGTTTAGGGATAGGATGTCGCACAAAGTTCTAGTATGTCATGGACCTGGGCAGTGTCCGTGACCCTTAATGGTGGCCAGGTGTCACTTGTGGGACTGAGCTACTGCTGTAATAATAAAAATTTAAAGAAAAAAGAATAATGCCCACTGACGTGGGCTCTGTCCTTCCAGGCTCTGACTCGTGTGTGCTCTCTCATTTGGTCCCCAAGCAAGCTCCCGAGGAGGTAGAGTCATCTTCATTTCGTTCTGATGAAGAAACATCTGTCCAAGTTTACACAGCTACGAAGTGGTGACTGGGCAGTTGGACCCTGGAGCAACATGACTATGACACTTTGCATGTCACTTGGGGGTCTTGCCAACGTTGGCAATTCCTCTGCAGCAAGCAGGGCCACTGACAGGAGTCCCACTAGTGTCCTAAGGTTCTTGTGCAAATTTCCATGTACAGTGAAACCTTGGATGGGGAGTGACTTGTTCTATGAGTGCTCTGCAGGTGGAGCAAACATTTCTAATGAGCTTCAACTGGGCAAACAAACAACGTCTCACAATATGTGTCATAAGTGAAGGCAAATGTCACATGATCATGACTGGGCCAGTGGTCCTCCTCTCTTTCTTTTGCTGGGGGATAGTGGTTATTCATCTTCCAGCAGCAAAAGGTTGTGGAGATCTCATCTCCAGAGGAGGAGGACAAAAAGGCCTAGGAACACCTCACTTCAAATCAAATTAGGGAGTTGTGTAAAATGGGAGAGAGTGAAAATTTTGTAGAAGACCACCACCCAAATAAGGCTATAGCAGCGTAAGCAATGAATCTGTTTAACAACAATTCTGTGTCATATTTCCACCAAACCCTCAAAAGGAGGCTAAAGGACGTGTCATTGGGTAGCTTCCTTGTTAGAGGAAGCTGCACAAAAGTATATTCCACTGAGCCAATAGATAGCAGTGATTCCTTAAGTGATAGCGAAAGTTGTCCCATGCAACGACCCTCCTCATTTTTGTCTCCCTCATGCCAATTGTGAAGGTTTTCAAAGATAAGTGGAGGTTATTTATTTTTTAATGTTTTATAGTTTATTATTTTGTATTATATTATAGTATTGTAATCATTTTTATATGAATATGTTGGGGTTGTGGAACAAATCACCTGAGTTTCCATCATTTCTTTTGGGGAAACTTGCTGTGAAAGTCAAGTGCTTTGGATTGCAAGCACTTTCCAGCATGAACTGTGCTCACAAACCAAAGTTTTACTGTACTTGGCTGTTTATGGCAATGGAAATCTATTCTTCTGCAGATCAGGGGTCTAGAGGCTGCAACGTCAAGGTATGCACCTGAGGGAGAGGTTGTCTTTTCCTCTCTCGGTTTTGGGTGTTGCTGGCATACTTAGGTTTGTGCCCATCTCTAGGATCATCCTGTCCCTCTCTCCTGGAAGACTACTTGGAACATTTGAGGTCCACCCTAATAGCCCAGAATGAGAACCTTAGTCTATAAAGATCCTTTTCTCAAGTGTATGGGGTGCACAGAGCCTTCGGGAACAATTGTCCAGCTTCCTGCACCAGATCTGGGCCCAGCTGCCTGAGGAAGTTTCCTGGATGCAACATCTACACAAGCAGCCAGCATCAGTAAGGGGGCTCATCCTCTGCCTCCCAACTTTGCTTGGGGTCAACCTAAGTGCAGCTGGGTCAAGCTGGATACACATTTCTCCCCAATATGACATAATGTTTGTCTGAAGGTAATTCTGCCTGTAAAGTATTTGCAAATGTTCCTCACATTTTCCCCTCTCTCTTTAGGATTCAGAGCCAATTTGTAATAAGCAAGAGCAGTTTGACCCAGATTAAAAGATACAATTAGTCTGTCTGCTTGGTAAACCTAAAAAAGTACTACTTACAACAAGTTATTGTTTTTTGGACAAAGGGAGATGTCCTGGCAGAACAATACCCGTTCCCCAACACTGAGAAGAGCCTTGTAATTTGCTCAGAACACTCGAGTGCACAGCTAGAACAGCCCCTCAGAGCCTGCTCTGGTGGGAATCAGTGACCTATAGAATGGGGTGGACTCCATCACTGCACAGCAGAGATGCCATGCCAGCCTAGGACCCCTCCTCCACCTGTCCTTGGTGCTGATACAGGGTGCTTCCTAGAAATGCGTGCCCACAGTGTCTGCCAAGGGTGTGGGACCACCCTGAATTGTACACAAAATGCCCACTGATATGGGTCCATCACTGGCCTTGGGTAGGGTCATCTTGAACACAAGGGCCAACAGTAGGCTTCTGGATCCTATCTAGGTTTCCACAGGTTCTGGGTTAAATCCGCATACATCATCCCTGGTACACTGGCAAAGCTGAAGGCATGAGTGCCAGTGGGTACCACTCCTTCTTGGCTGGGCCATTCTTATATAAGCTCTGACATAGGCTTTACCCATAGGGTGTGGTGCTACAGGAGTTGCCACCCAAGTGGGTGTATCGTGAAGCCTTGCTGGGCTCAGGCTCTATTATTTCTGGATGTGGCTCATCCCATGTCTCAGTCCTCATTCTGTTTCTGTAATAAAATAGCTGATAATTTATATAGAATTCTTTGGCTGAGAGCTCTCATGGCTGGAGGGTCCAAAAGACCTGGCAGTGATATCATGGTGAGGAATCCCTGGCTGGGTCTCAACATGGCAGAGAAGCTGAAAGGGAACAAGTTTAGGGCAGAACAAGGAGAGAAGGCAGGAAGGAACCAGACTCATTCTTAACTTGACACACACCTAGGAGATAGAACTTATCTATTCATGAAGGCAGAGCCTTTGTGATCTAGCTCCCTTCTAAAGATCCCATCACTTCAACACTGTCACCCTGGGCACCAAGCCTGTAACACATGAACTTCTGGGACCACTGCATCCCAGTTGTTTTTCACAACCACAATGTGGGGTAAGAGCTCTTGTTATACTTGTGAAAAAGTTGGTGAATCTGGAGTTTTATGAATTGTTTCTTCCTGAAATCTGTACCCTGAAATCCTAGCCTCCAGTACCCCAGAAGGTGACCTGAGTTGCGGCAGATTGTGCCCCCAGGGCAATCAAGTGAACATGAGATTGGTGTGAGGGGGTGTGGGTGGCCCTAATTCAATATGACTGGTGTCATTATGAAAAGGGGCAATTTGGGGGCAGATCTGAACACAGGAAAAGTGTAGGTGAAAATGAAGGGAGGAAGATGCTACTATAAGCCAAGAGATGCCAAAGATGGACAGCAAATCACCACAAGCTGGGAGAGAGGCTGGGACGAGCTCTCTCTCAGCCCTCAGCAGAAAACAACCCTGCTGACGCCAGTCTCACACTTTTCACCTACTGAACTCTGAGGCTAGATATTTCTGGCATGGAAGCCACTCAGTTTGTAGTAGTATGGAAGCCACTCAGTTTGTGTTTCACATCCATGGGTTCCACATCTATGAATTCAACCAGCCACAGTGGGGGGTGAGAATGCATCTGTACAAAATATGCATAGGCTTTGGATTTTTTGCTATTAGTCCCTAAAAATACAGCAATTATTTACATAGTGTTTACACAGCATAAATATTGCAAGTAATGTAGGGATGATCTAAAGTACATAAGAGGATGTGTATAACTACAAATAATATACTGTTTTATACAAGGGGGCATCTACTGTTTTGATATTCAAAGATCTTCTTAGAAACAAGGGTTAACTGTATTTGGCACAAAGCCCTAGCAAGCCAATAAGACATGGGGCTTAAAGAGGGAACTTCCTAGAGCAGTCATCTTATTAACTGGCTGGCCTACAGTTTCCCCAAGGCTGTTAATCTGTTGCTTCCACAGTGTAGGCTGGAGAAGCAAAATGATTGTTTCTTCAGTTTTGCTTCATGTGGGCAATGAGCTCTATGCCTGTTGGGACTTTCATGGAAAGTTTTGCTCTCTGTATGCGAGAGAGAGAGATGGATGCCTCTTGCATCCTCTGTCCCTCTGTCCATTGCATCATCAGTGGACAGGTGCAGTGCCCAGCACCACAGTGAGCAAGACACCAAAGGGGCTCTGAGCTACTGGTGCCTTTGTGGCTGAGACACAATAGCCAGGTCTTGAGATGAAGCAAGAGGAGGCTTTGGCTTAAGTCACAGATTGCTCACCACATTCCAGCTGGTCCAGATCCACAGGCTTCCAGCACATGAGCTGCAGAGCTCTGATAAGACCCAGTGCACATCAGCTGCAGTGCCTACTGCATGCAATCTCTGTGCACAGTTGGGTGATCTGTCCTAGAGCCCCGTGGTTTCATTTCTGTTGCCCCACAGCACTCAGGGAAGGGGCAGGGAAGCAGCAGCTGCTAGCCTCAGGAACACAGAAGGAATAGAAACTACAGTAACACAGCCCACAGGAGCGGAGTGCAGCAGAGAGAGCTGTAAGACACCTCACAGAGCCCCATAGTTCTCACCTAAGTTGGCCCTTGGACTCAGGAGTGAGCTGCAGGCTTCTTTTTTGAGGTTGAGGTAATGATAACCAGCTGTGGGGTGGACACCAGCACTTTCTGGGAGGAGGGACACAGTCTTAGGTGGGTTATCACAGGAAAGTGACATGCAGTTGGGGTTAGACTCAACCCAACCTAGATGATTTTCTTATGTCTGTTTCAACACCTGTTTCTATTTGCTTGAGTACTTTCTACAGTCCTCCTCAATACCAAATACAGTGTCTCTCACACATTAGGTACTCAGCAAATAACTGCATAGAACTTACAAAAGAGGCAGGCTTTCTGCCTCATAACTATCCCAACCTTTGTTCTTCCTACAATAAACGGTGCCTTTCTAGGTGGAAAGATAGGGCAAAAATTTTGGCTACATCTTATCCAGAGATCACAGTGATTGGTTCAAAGAATGACATGTAATTCCAGCTGGATCAGTAGGATGTCTTTCTCTGGATTAAAAAAAAGAAAAAGAAAAAACCTAGCACTAGGAAGGATTTATTCTCTTCTCTCCTCATGAGGTTCTAAGACTATGAGGTCAGGGCTCCTAGAATTCATGACACATGGAATATAAAGGAAAGTTTTGAAAGTACAATGTGCTTCAATCCAAGCTGCCTATGAGCTGTTCCCTACACACCAAAGACTCAGACAGCCTGGTATCATAACAGTGATCCTAAGAGGACAGACACCTCCAGGCCTTGACATATGATTTTTTCACTTTAAAGTGGTGGGAAAGCAGTGCTCATTCAGTATTTTGAAATTTGATGTTTTCTGAACTAGTGATGTGTGATACGGTAGTCTCTCCAAAAGAAATTTTTTAAAAAATGTATTTGGTACAGGGTCTCACTGCACAGCTCGGACTCATGGTGATCCTGCTGTTTTCAGTCTCCCCAGCACTGGCATTACAGGCATGTACCACCACACTCAGTCTAGTCTCTCCAAATTTTGAGCAGTGGCAGGGAGTGAGCGCTCAGGCAGCCCTGAGATGAAAAAGAGAAACAACTGATATCTGGGCATGCCTCAGTGTTCTGAGCTAGAATGATCCACAGGGTAGGTGAACTAATGCATTTTCTGCTTAAGGTATTTTTCACTCACAGTGGTTTTATTAAGATGCAACCCCATTGTAAGTTGAGGAGTACCTGTAGTCACTCTAATTGGGCAGTTAAGGTGAGTCAGCCAATATCCGAGATGCTGTCACTCCTGGGCCAAAGCTACCCTCTCTTTTCTCTATCCTCTTGGGCACTGCACTTGCCTTTGTTTCATGGCAATAACCATGTTCTGTGTTGAGCGATTCATGTGTCGTCACTTACTGAGTACTTACCTATGGAAAACACTGTGCTTGGCCCTTAAGTGGTTGTAGAAAGCAATGACACAGTTTCATCTTTGACCAAAGTACTGCCTGGCATATAGCTCAGCGACACAGTGCCTGCCTGGCAAGCATTAGGCCCAGAGTTTGACTTTTATTTCCAAAGGGAAAAAAAAGACCATTAGACTCAGGTAACATGTACATGACTGCTGTGTTCTTTACTTGCCTAAGATTACACTAAACCAGTCTAAAACAAGCACTATGAAAATTCATAGAAGATGAATACAAGAATATTTATTTCTTGTTTATACTTCACTACTATGTTGAGATGCCTTAGACTCTGCACCGTGTGACCTGGGACTTCCCAGGATCCTGGCTGATGATGCAGCAGTACTTGCAGCAGAAGGGAAAAACCAGGACACTGACTCCTGAAGCTTTTACCTGGAAGTGACTGCTGGCTCCATGCTCACATTTCATTGGCTGAAGCAAATCATGAGGCCTGGCCTGTTCTCAGTAGATGAGAAAGGACAAACTGTCCAAGGGAGATATTCCGAATCTTCATGAGCTGTATTCTGTGTGCCATGTTCTCTCCCCTCCTCAGCAGGGCTGCATCTTAGTGCTCTTCTAGTTTCCATAGGAGCCAGCTGAGTGCTCTGTGCTTAGTACATCCTTAAGGATGGCTTGTACTCTTTACCTACCATCAATCACAATTGCAATAAATTCTCAGGTCATTTTTGTTTAATGTCTGTTTTACCCACTAACTATAAAAGGCTTAGGGGGAAGGTCAATGCCTATGCGATGTTAAAATATTTTAAATAAAGTACTGTATACTAGCTGTATCCTTGAAAGAACAAGAAAAAAATCCATGCAGGAATTTATACTACTTCTGTTGGTAGTCCACCTCTTGGCACATGCCATGTCCTGCCTGAGGGTCAAGGATGGGGAAGTGGACTGTGCCCCATTGTCAGGCTATCGGGTAGAACCTCATCCAACTACTCTCCATGGAACCAAATTAAATTTCCAATAATGAGCTGCTTATGACTGGCAAAAGTGGTGACTTCAAATCTGAAACAGATAAGAGACCTACAGGAACCTGGCTGTCCACCTCTTTAGCATGTCCCCATCCCTACAGCACTCCTCACTTTGTTTTCACAGACTTGTAGCATGACTATTTTAGATGCAATGATTTTCAAGTGCTAAAGTGTTGCATCTCTTAACTGAGTTCTAATGCAGAACTCCCAGACACTATAACCCTAGAAATAGCTGAATGCAATACCCCTCCCCCAAGCTGGCCATTGCACCTGATGTATGTGGGATCCTCAAGGGGGTCCCCAGGCTCCAGGACCTACAGTGCTTCTAGGTGCAGTGTCTTCTCCACGGCCTTTCCCCATGGCATTGATTCTCATGCTAACTAGATGAGAAATTGCAGCAGGCTTTCCTTCCATGACTATTTCATGCATCTCTGTCAATACTTGTTTACATTCTAGGATTGAACTAATTTGTCTCCAGGTTGCTCCTGGCTGCAGCCTTCAGAAAGCTCTGCTTTTCTGCCCTGTATTTGCAGCTTGACTCCCCCTCCCTGCAGCCCCCATCACCAGCTAACCACATCTGAGTGCAAGAAGGATTAGTGGGCTCAGTGATTTGGGCTCTCGTAGCCTGGCTATACTGGAGGGGTGGTGGTGGGGAGAGGGAAGACTTTATTACTGCATGGAAGAAAGGGGAGGGGGAGACTGAGTCTTCCATGCCCATCTTCAATGCCCCTACCCAGCTGGAAGCATCCCTGTTCCGACAGCAAGCAAGTAAGCTTAATCATAATCGTAATGATGATGACATTAACTCTAATGATGTTTGGAGTTAATGTTTACTAAGGATTAAATACCGGCCTGCACTAATCTGTACTCTTAAATGTTACACTATCTTTTCTATACTGTCTCTTAATAATGAGATGTCATCATACCCCACCGATAGCTGGAGAAACCGGGATGCAAGAGGTGAAATAATGGACAGAAGATCACTCAGTGGAACTCAAGCTTCACCTCTGATGTGTCTGACTCAAGAATGATGTCCTTACCATCGCTTCATGTAGCCTCCTCAAATCTTGATGTCTACAGGAATCTACTGAAAGAGGAATATTTTCCAAAGGGATCAGAGGTGGCATTTGAGACACTTGTAGTCCTCCATGTGTCTCCAGGTGGCACATTTGAATTTTAAGTGACAAACTAGGAAGGCAAAACACTTCCCAAATGCTTGGATGTTGGTGGAAAAGAGGACCATTTTCTCTTGCTGACATTCTTCTCTTCCATAGAGTAAGTAATTTCAGCTGTAAGAGTATTTATTTTTAACACCCCATGGGACTTCCTATAAACTATTTTCATGTTGGAGATAAAGAAGTTGAACCTATAACTATTTTTATTTTTTTCAGAATTGGCTTGAAAAACATCTGGTTAATATTTTCCAAAGCTGAATCTCTGCATACTCAATGAGGCATCGGTCTCACTCCTGAGTAAATACTGCATAGAAATCAACACGTGTGTCCATCAAAGATGGGCCTTCAAATCAGAGCTTATAGCCCCAAACCAGAAATGATGCAAAGGTCTACATATGAGAACTAAATTATGGTTGAGCCCTAAAGTGAACTACCACATAATAGTGAGAATGAACAGATTTCAGTTACCCCAGGGACACCGAAGAATCTCGCACCCATCACACTGAAGAGCAGAATTTGTTCACAGGGACATTCTTTCTGTATGAGTTGGTGAAGACGGGGGTCCTAATGCAAGCACAATTCATATCTGGTGTTAGAAGTCAGGTATCTTCTGATCTGCTCTGCTTTCTGTACCGAAGGCTATGTGAACTATTTCTGGAAGTCCCATTGTGTTCTGATTTCCAAGTGGTTTGGTCAATTAGAAGCTGGCAGGACATGATATTAGTCCTAAAATTCTCCAAATTAGTAGGAGACTGGAGCCAGCTGTGGCCCTCTCCCTAAATCAGAGGACTCGTGAATGGTCTAGATATTCCACACCCTCACTCGTCCTAGATAACTATAAGAAACAGGGGGACCTTACTTATATCTATGTTTCAATTTAACAGCTAATTGATCTATCTGTATAATGAAGAATGACCAAAGTACTCAAGACAGTCTCCCCAAGTTTATGTACATTTTTCAGAGACAAAGAAAGATAGAGTGTCTGTATAAAGGGAATGGCCACAGTATTTATAGAAAGGGTGTAGTACTACTGTCCTACTTTGTTATTCAGGCTGGCAGCTGCCTGGCCAACAGTTACATGCTCATGAGCAACACCATTGTCAGACATATATATGCTAGGGATGGAACTCAGGACCTTGTGCTTGCCGGGCAGGTAGTTACTCCACGGAGCTATTTTCCTGGCCTGGTCAGTAATATTTCATCTCTATTCTGCTAATAACTAGGACAATAGAGGACCTCAGGCATGGTGATGCTTTAGGACTATCACTAGAGGGAATTTCTATGGAAAGAGCTTTGGCCACCATCATTATGCTGATAATTGACTCATGCCTGGCACTTGCATTCTAAAGTCACTTCATGTGGATGACTATACTTGTGCAGGTGTTTGTTGCATTGTCTGGCCTAGAAGAAATTGGAGCAGTGGAAGCAGCTATTTGGAAGAATGGAAAGGCATTTTTGTTTTTTCTCTTAGCTCTGTTCAGCTTGTTGCAGTTCTTTTGTGACAAATGACCCAGTGGAGTTGCCATTAGTGGAATTTCCATCTGACAACAAAGAAACTGAAGTTCAGTGTGGTTATGCAAGAGTCCTAATGTTATGGAATAATATTGCATAAAGGCAATGCAATCAGCCAATCATGGGCTGAAAATGTTGAACTTGTGAGCCAAAATGATTTATGCACTCTAAGCTTTTTTTCCAGGTACTATGTCACAGTGATACAAAGTTGATTGCTACACTATATCAAAATTCACTACAGAAGCATGATTTACTAAGTAGGCTTACAATGACTATCTGCAGAATCAGAGGTGGAAGAATGCAAAAACATAAAATGACCATCTTATGTAAAACTGAGGGTCCAGCTGAAAGTCAAAAGCCTAGAGTTCAAAGGACTTTTACCTATAACTCTAAAAAATTGAAAAGTATCAGCTCCCATCTCCGCAGTTTAAAGACCCAGTCCACAAATGGGCATCTGAGATGAATAGGTACTTCTCAGATGAAAAAATACAAATGGAAAATAAATATATGAAAGTATGTTCAATATCATTGTTTATTTGAGAAATGCAAATTAAAACAACACTGAGATTTTATCTCACCCCAGAAAGAAAGGCTATCATGAAGAAATAAAACAATAACAAATGCCGCAGGGGCTGTGGGGGAAAAAGAACTCTTCTCCACTGTTGGTGGGAGTGTAGACTGGTGTAACCACTGTGGAAATCTACGTGGAGAGTCCATAAGAAACTAGGATTAGAGGTTCTATGTGACCCAGCTTTTACCCTTCTTGGTATATTCCCAGAAGAACTGAAAACATCATATCACAGTGTTAAATGTGAACCCATGTTTATAGGAGTGCAAGTTGTCACAGCTAAATCTTGGAAGTAACCCAAATGCACATCAACCTAAGAATGGACAAAAAAGATGTGGTATTTTTATGTAATGGATACTACTTTAGGCCTTTTTAGATAAATGAATCCTACTAGAGACCATACTAATCAGTGAAACAAATCAGACCTGTACTTGTAAACAATGTATTGTCTCCCCAGTGTAAGAAACTGAAAGAGTAAATAAGACCCAAAGTATACAATAAATACTATGAAAGGGCGAGAAATTGCTCAAAGGAAATAACTGAGATGGGAGAAAGGAGAAAACAAAGAATGGAAAAAAATACACATATATACAAAAGATAACTAAGATAATTATACTACTATTTTCTATTAGTTTATCTAAATGAACAGTTAGTGGTCATATTGTTTGATCCATTTTTCATACCTATATCTGGTAATCTTTTATTTTTAGGGAAGGGTTTAAAGGGTGTTCAGGGTCTCACTACTAGATCAGATTCATACAGATCTGCCTGTTCACAGCCTCCCAAGAGCTGGGATTACCGATGTGCGCCACCACGCCCAGTCTCAATTGCCATCTCAGCACGCCCAGGGTTGGGGCCAGCACAGCAGGACTGGGGATTGAACTTCCAGCTCCGGTATCTGATAATCTGAGCAACTACTTTGAAATAGCAATATGCAGAATATTAACCATTGCTAGTCTCCTATTATGTCTTTTTGAAACTCTGTATCATGGTCTTTATTGTTTTTTCTCTCTAAAAAAAATGCCTGGAGCTCACTGCAATCCTGTGCAAGTCTGTGCTGGGAGGCTCAAGAGTATGAATCAGAAGCCTGAACTATCTGACAGGAATGTCCAAAGGGTGAAGACTGGAGCTCCTCTGCAAAAGCAAAAGGCTTCCTTCTTCTTTCCCTTGTCATCCTATCCAGATGGCAAGCCAATGGGCTGCTGTCACCCACATTCAGGGTGGGTCTCCCCCACAGTCCGCAGCTTGCCTGTCAGTCACCTGCAGACACACCCACGACTGTGCTCCGCTAACCCCTGCCTACACATTTCTTAGCCCATTCGAGTTAACATCACAAGCATCACACATATCTGAGGTCACTCACATTAATCCAGAATTGAACACAGATTCAGCTTTCAGAAAGGCACCTGAAAGTCTCTGCTGCCATGTGACTTCAGTGTTAGCAGCTGGTGACAACAGAAAGAGTTACTACACATGCTTTGCGATTGAAGAGAGGCCACACACCTGCCTTGTAACATAGAAAATTCAATAGTGTGTCAGTCAGGTTTTCATCAGTATAATTGAACATCTGAGATAATTAACATATTAAGAATCACAGGATTTTTTTGATTCATAGTTTGAGAGAGTCCAGTTCATGATTAGTTGGTGCATGGTTTGGGGTCCCTGAAAGGGAGAGTGTCATGGAAGAAGTACATGGTAGAGCCAGGAAGCAAAAGAGATGATGAGAAGGGGCAGACATCAAGGTCTCATGACTCCCTTCAAAGGCATGCCCCCATGCCTTAAAGACCTCCCACTGGGCTCTGTCCTTAAACGTACCACCATCTTCAAGTAGCACCACCTAGGGGACCAATCCTTTCCCACTGCAGCCTGTAGAGTCATGTGTGGAAGAATGAAAAAGGGATGCCTGCATGCAGAGAGCTGAGTGATCAAGTCAAAAGTGGAAGACCTGGGGCCTACTGGAGAGTCCTGTTGGTAGCTAAAGGCTCTGCGTGGGAAGGCTGATGCATCTGAACTTAGAGGTTGAAGGGTCTAAGCTGGAAGGCTGAAGATGAATGTCCCAAGGTGATAGTGTAGACTGGAGCTCCATGGAAGAAATCCTTATTCTGCCCTTTTCTATTCCATTCTGGTTGCAGTTCTATTGGTTGGTGCCACTCCCACCTGGGGTGGACTTTCTGTCTTCAGTAAATCCATTCATCCACAACCAGAACTACACTAATCCACTCAGTTGGACATTGCTTATGCAAGCCCATACAATCGTTCAATTTCACAAGGCACATTCAAGATCCAAAATATAGTAGTTAGCTTTCTCTAATCTTGACTGAAAACTTTGTGACTCCCCAGGGGAATGTGTTTGAAGTTTGAATCCTGTATTAGCGCTCTCCAGAAAAACAGAATCACCAGGTTATATATGTAGCTGCTGCATCTGCGCCTGTGTCTCTGTCTACATCTCCATCACCTGCATCACTGGTGAAGAATCTGTGGCACATGCAACAGGCTGTCACACGGAAAGCTCTAAAAGGGTCACAACCACTGATCTTTATCATCTATACCTACACCTATATCCATCTATCTAAGAATATTTTTAAAGATTGACTCATAGAATTCTGAGCTCAAGAAGTTCCCAACCTGGTGCCTATAAGCTATAGACTAAGAGTCATCAGTAGTATAATTCAGTCTTCATCCTAAAATCTGAAGAACAAAGGAGTAGAGTGGGTGGAGAAGTGCTGAGAATATAAATCCTGGTCTGATTCAGAAGGTCCAAGAAACAGAAGCCCAGAGGGCCTGGGACAGATGTTAGGTGCACTAGCTGAAACACACAGAGCAAACTGTCTCTTCATTCAGCTTTTTGTCCTGTCTGGGGCCTCAGATGCTTGGATGATGCCACCTCGATTGGAATCAGGGTCTTCTTTACTCAGTCTATGATCCAAATGCTGGCTACCTCTGGAGACGTCCTCTCAGACATACCTAGAAATAATAGTTTACCAGCTATTTGGGCATCCCTTAGCCTAGTCAAGTTGACAAATAAAATTAACCATTTCAACCTCCAAATCATGATGAAAGAACTCTTTATGGCATGTGTTAGTTTCCTATAGCTGTTGTCAATACATTTGCTTTATTTTATTTTTCTGGCAGTGGGGTTGGAACCGAGGGCCTGATGCATGCCAAGCATGCACTGTACCATTGAGCCACACCCCGAGTCCTGCCATTAGCTCACGAGCACAAACAGCTGCCAACTACTCAAAGGGAACATCTAACTGTTCTAGTCAGAGTTTGGTCTCAATGATACAATCAAGGTATACTGAAGGCTATGTAAATATTTGGAAGCTCTGGAAGAGAATGCTTTCTTCTTGCTGTGTCTAGGTTCTGCAGATTCTCATTTTTCCTTCCTTTCTTACCCATCCCATTTATTCATTTACAGAAAAACATCAGCATCACATCATCTTAATTCTTCTTTACAGTCACATCTATGGTGACAGCTAGGAAGTCACTACTTTTAAGGACTTCTGTAAAGAGACCTTGTTTGTCATCTCCACATCAGGGTCAATAGTAAAATCAATCATATCTGCAAGATCCTTTACCATATCTTCACCAGGTCTAAAAGTCAGGAGAAAGGTATTTTGGTAACTACTATTCTGTTTACTACAAGTAGATCACCCTGGAAGAGCAAGCAGGGCCTTATTCCCAGTCTACCTATCTCTGTTGGATTTGCTCCCTGGCCCAAATCCCACCTAGCTTCCTTTGCATCCCGGGGGAAGATCTACCCCACTGCGGCCACCTGTCTTTTCTCTCCCCTTAACCCTCCTAACACCAACTTAACTCCACCTCCTGGCCAAATTGAAGCTCTTACATCCCTTCCTCAGAGATATTTTCTTTCCTTGTAGGGCCAGACCAGAATGGGACCCTTACAAAATACTTAGACATATACACCATAGTATTAAGCATAATTTCTAATCTTTTTCATATAATTATTTCATAGATGGACTAGTAGTGTAGTGTAGTGCTTCTGAAAGTTGGCTAAGGTCATTCCTCCTCTAATAACTAACTGATATGTGATATTAGGAAAGTCATTTGATGGATCATTGCTTCAATTTCATCCTGTGTGAGGTGTATTTGTCATTATATTATTTCAAGATTAAGAGAGTTCTTAGGAGTAAAGTTCTTAGAATAGTCAAATAATAAGCCT
>NW_004524749.1:3277736-3294216 GCF_000260255.1 Octodon degus
ATTTTGTAGGCTTTACAGATCTATTTTTATAAGCTTGGGCCATGACATTGTCACAGAACACATTTGTTGATAAGTAAAGTCTAATTACTGAGCGATGTAGAAGCAACCCACACTGGCTGGAGCCAATTCACACAGGCTCAAGAAGCTTGCCTCGAAGCTCTCCCCTTAATTGCTTGACAGTGGGCTTGGGTGAAAAACTGCTGGAAAATGGCTACTCGAATATAGCTGGAGACATGCAAGCAGCTCACCAGAGCCACGCAGACATTCTGCTACTTAATAAAGCCAACAAAACTGTTAACTTTATTGATGTAGCTGTTTCCCTCTGCAAAAGCATCACAAAAATCTGTCCAGACAAAACAAACAAGTACGCAGCTCTGGCAGAGGAGCTAACGCAAGTGTGGAACCTAAGAGACATCAAAGTCGAGGCAGCTATGGTGTCGGCAGGAGGGATTTGTTCTCTGCAAAAGCCTCCCATCTCAGGTGGAACACTCTGTCTGGGATCATTTAGGGGGCTCACTTGCTTTGGCTTGCATGACACAGCCTGCCATTTTGACAATAGCACCCTAATTTTTCAAGTGGTCCCAATTTCTTCAATTAAAAGTCATCACTAGATGGGGTCAAGTGATGATAATTCCATCCCCAGGTGGAGGAGTCAGCCCACAGCTCAGGTCTAGCCAATGGAAATACCACAGTTTCCTGCTACAGACATTCGTTTAGAAAAGATCACATGGCAGAGTTGTGGCTGATAGGTTCCTTCCTGTAGTGGTGCCTACAAACTACTGGAGGAAACACTATCTTTCCAGCAGGTTGCTGACCTGTATGGAATTGGTGGTCCTCTTTGCCACTACATGGGGAGTACTTGGCTGAAAAAAGCAAAGCTGAGGAAGAAGGAACTTGGACACAAAAGATGGAAGGGTCTTGAAACTATGATGAAATATAGATTTTCCAGTACAGTTCATTGCTCTTAGGGAGGAATTGCCAAGTGTAACCTCAACTACTTTGCCTCGGAGTCCAGCCATCTCACACCCCTGGTAGTTTGAGCTTCAGTATAACGTGGTCAAGCTATGCTCTGTGGCAGATGTAAAGTCTCTTCTGAAATTCCACTTCTTTCCTACTTAGGTCCTCAGTCTTCAAGGCCCATGGAGGAGCCTCTGTTTGAAAATTTCCCTTTCCTCTGCCCACTGTCCTAATTGATGCCTCCTTCTTCTTGTCTCCTCAGAATTCTCAAAGCCTCCAGCAGCCTCTCTGCAAACAATTTGTCATCATGGTCTCCCTCACTGGACGGTGAACTCCTTAAGGGCTAGAACCATGAATCAAGTGCCTCTGACCCCACCAGGTTACTCATGGTCAACCCGAGCTGTCACATCATCTGTGGACAGTGAGGCAGTGCCATGAGGCTGATGAGGTCCATGGGCTTCAACAGCTCTGGTGAGGAGTTTAGACTTTCTCATTCCTTTGGAGGCCTTTATCAGGGGAGGGACAGACCCAGGCTGAGGTGAGACTCCCTGACATGCTGATGTGATCCTTGACTTTGTTCCCAAGAGAAAGCCTTATGTGAGACCTGTGGCCTTAGCCCTGGTCCTGACAGATACTCCAAGCTTCCTCTTCTGTAGTGCCTGTCCCTGAACTTTCCTGCTCATGTGGGGCTTCTGAAGCAGGCCTTTCCACTCAGGCTTTGGTGCCAACTTGTCTGTACCCTGCCAGGCCTGTGTCTCACCAAGACTTCATGCTCTACTCTGGGACCCCTGTTTTAGAATCCTATCTCCCCCTTTCATAGACTCTTGGCTTAGAAAATATCCAAAGAATGCCTCAGTCCTCTGAATGGGTCATTGCTGGTCACTTGTTGTTGGTGGGAGCTGGCCAGCCTACCCTGGATTCTAAGGCACAATAGTTCCCCAGTAACTCAGAGCTCCTGCTGTGAAAAGGATTTAAGACAAAATTGTGCTCCTTGGTGGTTGTAATAACTCTTCGCTCACTCACAGAGGTCAAACCTAGAGAGGAAGCCTTCTCTGGGGCCTGGGAAGCATAAACTTCTCATATTTCTCCATATTCAGTGGTTTTATTTTCATTAATAGGTGAAAAAATAAGTAGAGAGCAGGCATAGAGACACATACCTGTGATTCTCGCACTCTGAAAGGCTGAGGAAGAAGGATTGCAAGTTCAAGGCCAGCTTAGGCAACTAAGTAAGACCTTGACTTAAAATAACTTAAAGTGTTGGGTAAAGAGGCAGAGGTGAAGAGGGTGGATTTCCCATGTCTGGCTCTATAGAGAGATATAAACACATTACCTGGATGATGAAGTGGGTTCCCTTTCTTACAGTAGGTATCACCCTTGTGCACCTGGAGCAAGAAAATGCCAATGAAGATTGAATTCCATGGAACAGACCTGATGCCAATTTCCTGACAAATACCTCATTTTGTAGCAGAATTTAATATTATATCAGCTCCATAAAGTCACATTTGCTATATAATTAAATTTTTTCTTACTATACTTGATTATATTATTAAGATAAGAAAATAGCAGAGTACTTTGATATGAGAGAAAAAATTGATTGAAATTTTGAAGGCCACACAAAGATAAAAATCAATGAATACTCATAGTGTTAAAATGTGAGGTAGAGGAAGGATGGAAATCATTTTTGAAAGCTCATCTCTGAAAAGTCAGAACCCTAAAGTTGGCTACAGGAACCCCACCATGGACAGAAGACAAAGGAAAGGCCTGGCTTTGTTTCCTATGGAGCCTGAAGACAGAATACGGAGAACAGTGAGCTGTATCTCACCCGGATGGTGAAAGCCAAACTGGAGATCAGGGAGAATGTCTTCTCTTGTAAAAGACCAACCATGATAAAGCTGGAAATGAAAGGGGTGTATAAAGGCTTACTCCCCCAAATCTTGGTGTGTCCTTCCATCAGGCTGTCTGGAGAAGCTGATGAGAATGCAAGAAAGTAATTTGATTTATTGTTTGCAGTTTTTAGAAAAGGCCCAGGATAGTATCAAAATATGGGAATCAAAAACTCAACTGCCTTGAGGGAGCAGAGAGCTGACACGCGAGAGGGAAGCAGGGCCTAGCATGAGCTGCAGGTCCTGAAAACAGACTCAGCTAAGCTCAACACCCTCAGCTCCTGCTCTGGGCTGCTGTCCTCCCCACCCAGTGTTCCATTTCCCTGCCCTTTTTGTACTCATCATGCTTTAATTGAGGCCCTAGAGGTTACTGTTTGGTGGGCAAAGCAGATGACACCTCTTCTGGGTTTTAAAAGGATCTTGAATTATTTATTTATTTATTTATTTATTTATTTATTTTTGTGTGTGTGTATTCTAGGAAAGAGTCTACAGGGTGTTCAGGGTTTTACTACTAGATTGGACTCATAGTGATCCGCCTGTTCACAGCTTCCCAAGAACTGGGATTACAGGAATGTGCCAGTCTCAATTGCCATCTCAGCACACCCTGAGGGCAGGCCTGGGGATTGAATCCCTGGCCCCTCCACCTGCTTGCAGATGCTTTAATCCTCTGAGCTAGCTGGCTGGCCCTAAGTATCCTGAATTTGAAATGCATTGCGTTTGGGAGGGCTAACTCAATGTGACCTACAAGGGTCAAAATGGTGATAAAGCATCTTGGTTTGGACTCAGTATTAGCAGAGCTTGAAGCAAGGCTTTGAGCATGAAGAACTTATAAGGACAGTGGTCTCAGGGATTACTAAGTATTGATGGGAGTGGGGGACTGATACAGAGAGGTTGAGGAGGCCACGAAAGCATGCACGAAGAACAGGTGATGCCTATGTAAATCAGAGGACTTTGGGAGGTCCAGCCATGCTTTGTAGTTGTCTATTGGATTCGGGTGGAAGCCAGGGCATTCACATTAGGTTTCTGCTTTCCTTGGCAAGGGCTGCTCCATGAGCCATTCTCTCACAGCATTGCTATCCGACTGCATGAGAAGTGAGCACGTCCTTCTGCCTGATGGTGCTGATAGGCATCACACATAGGGAGTGTTGAGCGAGTACGATGGGCCATCCTCATGTCCCTGCATCATGCACTGATGCCAGAAACTGGATTGGCCAAGACTGATTGCATCCTGAAAGAATGGGCTTCTCCTGTCTAGGCATATGGAGAAGAAGCAGTATTTTGAGATCCTCTGAGGAAGAACTTTCCATAGGCCTTAGTCACAATTGGGCCAATCTGGCTGTGTGGCCCCAGGCAAGTCCCTTCCTGCCTTGGAGCCTCAACTTCTCTATCTGCAGAAAGTGACAATAAGGCAGGATCTGTAATTCTGACTATGAGGCTTTGTATTTTGTTCTGCTGAGGGTGGGAGAGCTGGGGATGATGTGGGAGGGTGTTAGATCCTGAGGACCTTCTGAAGTCCATGGGAACATGGAACCCTGGTTGTTCCAGAACAAAGTGATGTCTTGCTTTGGGTCCTGACAGAGAGGGAAGTTAGTGAATGCATCAGCCTTGGGAAGTCCCATACCCTGGGAGGGTAAGAGTGAGAATCTGGACATATGTTCTTCTTTCCAGGAAAGTGCTGCCTGGAATCTGCTTTGATCCATAATGTTATAAAGAAAGTCAACAGCCCAGGCCCGGGGCCCTGTCACACCATGGCCTTTGAACAGGGGTGGGTGATGGATAAGGGAGCTTCTCGCCCACTTCCACCCAAAGCGTCAGGACATCCTGCCCTCCCTGCCTGGTCCTTCATTTCCCTGCCTTTTCTGCTTCCCCCTGCACCTTAATCAAGGCCTCCGAGGTAATTGCTCGGTGGACAAACAGCTTGCGGCCTAGTGTGCAACTAACAATTAGTTTAGAGACTGTGATCTATAAATTTTGAGGAGAGGGAAAGAGGATTTGGGGCACTTGGGTTATCACTTCTAATGAAGAAAAATAACACACCGGAAGGGATCCACAGTGTTATTGAAGCAGCTTAATATCATCTGGTCATGATTTGTAGGCCCCGATAATGTCTTGTGATCTTGGAGAGAGAAACAAAACTGGGTGGGAGCATGAGTTGTTGTTGTTTGTGTTTCTTAGAGAAAAAAGAAAAAACTGTCATTCTGTGTTTATGAGATTTACGACGTATGGTCCACCATCTGTATAAACCCCACCAATCTTCTGTCTCTGTCTCCCTACTTTGTAAACTAGGCCGAACCAAGTAGGACACCAGCGGAATGTCATCCTATTTATTGTTTATAAAAATAAACTGGCTGGCCGGAGATGTATGTGAGGAATTTATATCCAGCAGCTGCACAAGCAAGTGTCCGAGGGGCAAGGGAGCTGAGGAAGTCGGGAGGGGGTGGGGATGTGACCCCGGCCCAGCGCAAGACGCTCCCATCAGCCAGGAGAGGAGCACTTTGGGAGATGAAAGGGAAGGAGGGCAGGAGGAGGGAAGCAGGGTAAGAGCCAGACTCAACATGCAGCCCGGTCAAAACCCCTTTCTCTTTGGTCAAACCGAAGTTACAGCATCTGAAACACTGGCCTTGACAAGGCGCATCTTCCTCCTAAGAAGAGACAGGGGCGTGAGTCCCTAGCAGCATCTAAAGTTCTTTCTGTGGAGCAAAGAACAAAAGAAGGAAAAAAGCCAGGAAATGTTCCCTACTGAGTGGCTCTTTTAAAAGCTGGGTGTGGTCTGTCTTCTGCTTCATCTAAGAAGGCTGAGTTCCATAGGAATCATCCTTTGTCCTAGAGCCAGTGGAGAGAGTACGACAGGCATTTACCAGCCTACCCAGCCATGGAGCGCTACAAGCCAGCCCTAAGCATTGTCACCTGCACAGAGCTGGCTGTTTCAGGACAGAGCTACTGAGTTTAGCATCGTGTCTGAATCCAAATGACAAGGGAAGGCTGAGGTTTAGGAGTTTACAGGATGTCAGGGCTGCAGTGTCCCTCAGAGTCGGCCCCATGAGGTGTCGTTGATGGGAGGCATAACTGCCAATGTTTTGCGGCACGGTAGGATAATTATGGTTGACAACAGTGCACTGCGTATTTCAAAATAGCTAGTAGGGAGGATTTTGAATGTTCCCAACACAAAGAACTGATAAATGTCTGTGACAATAGACGTGATAATTACCCTGATCCGATCATTCTGCATTGTATACGTGTATTGAAATATCACTCTGTACCCCATAAATATGTACAATTACTATGTGTCAATTTAAACTAAAAATGTACAAGAAAAAAGATGGTCTCATGAGCCCTCTTATTTTAAAAGTGGGAAAACAGCTAGAGGGACAAAGGAACTTTTCCAATAGCAAGTGGACAGCACAAGGTGACACAAAGGCTACCTGCCCTGCATTCAATCCTTCCGTGCTTGCTCCTTGCCCTAGGACTTCCCTGAACCCATGGCAAAAATCTCCAGATGGAAATCAGGTGATTACAAAGCAGCGTAAGTCAGTGCCTTGCCAACACTCTGAGATCTTGTACGCTGGTTCTTATACTTCACACCCCAACTCTTACTGGAACTCCATCTACTCAGGAACAAGGGCCTTTCTGCTCCTTGGCCTTGCCGAACTTCTGTCTCAGAGCATTTACACTTGCTGTTCCACCATCTGGGATCTCTTCCTGGGAATCGGGTGACTGTTATATCCTTCAATGTCCGCTTAACTGTCCTGGCCTTGAAGAGGGCTCCCCTGATGATGCATAGATTGTAGCACTTTCCTGCTGCAGTTCATTAAATACTCAAAAACCATTTGCTGGTTGTCTTTTAGAGCACTTAACACAACTGAAAATAAAATACGTCTTTCTACTTAGTTACAGGCTTTCTTTGCTCATCATGCATTTGTCTTAAGAGGGAAAGGTTTCTTATTCTGAGTTGTCAGAGCCTAGAACTGTGCCTGCTGTAGAGCAATTGCACACTTATTCAAAATCTACATACTCATTTATTCAGTTATATTTACGAGCTTACTAAAAAGTGATGATCACATGAAACCTAGATCCTCTGAAGAAGAAAGTAAATTCATGAGCACAGGGCTACCCTAGAAGTTTTCTGTGGAGTAGACTGTCAAGGAGAAGAAAGAGCACACAGGGAAGCGACACTCACCTGTTAGCTGTGTGCCATTGGTAGATGGCTTTCACATAGCCTTCAACATTGGGCTTTTTGACCTCAGGAAAGAAATCCTGAGCACATACGTATCATACTCTGTATGTACATGGGCGCTGCTTTGTCTGCCAGGGAGGAGGACCAGGGCTTTCATCAGCATCAGCAGGGTTTCCTTCTCTTCAGAATGAGTTAAATACCCTTAAGGTAAGCTGTTGACACAGGGCTATTTCAGAAAGATGAGTGTGTCTCTTAATTTCTTAAAAAATAAAGAGCCTTAGTCTTGTTTTGGAAGTCTGTAACATATGCATTGTTGTATATTACCCTGTTTCTGTCTTTATATCTGCTATTTGTCTTTGCTTTTGCTTTTACTCTTCAAGATAAAATAAATTAAAAATGAAAAAGAACCCTTTGGCTAATTTGGGGTAAAATACCAAAACATACCAAATTTATATGGTGTTAGAGTACTGATTATTCAATAAGTATTTATTGGGCAAACACTGCTCTGAATGTTGCAAAGATATCAATGTCATGGCAAAGAATATTCCCATTCCAAATATTTCTTTTCTTATGGTGGTAAGAAAGGCCAGTAGTCAATAAGTAAAGGAATATGCAGAAAAACTCCAGATGAAGGTAAGTGCTCTGGAGAAAATACAGCTGGGTGAAATTACAGCAAAAGAAGAAGGTATTGCTTTATAGTGGGTGTTCAGTGAGGTTCTCATTGCCCATGTAGCTCTTGGGCTGAGATCTGAGTGACAACATAGACCAGCCAAGCAGAGCTCTAATGGAAGAATATCCCTGGCCTGATCAGCAAAGTCAACTGCTGACACAAAGGCCTTGAGGCAGAAACCAGCTTAGCATGTTCCAAGGATAACAGTAAGGCAAGGAGTACGGAGGAAAGCAACCTTGGAGTAGTCAGAAATACAGGTGGAGGCAGGACCTCCCGGTGTCTGGTAAGAGTTGATTGAGTTTGGGTTCAGTTTTTTGTGGGGGTGGTGACAGCTCATGCATGCTAGACAAGGGCTTGGTACTGAGCTAGATCTCAAGCCCTTTGCATTTGTTTGTTTTTGAGACAAGGTTTTGCTCCCTCCCCCAGTCTGGGCACAAATTTAAGATCTTTCTGCCTCTGCCTCTGCCTCTGCCTCTGAGTAGATGGGCTTACAAGTGTGCACCACTATAACTGGCTTGGATTCGATGTTACCAGAAGTCTTTGGAAGTTATTACCTATCTCACATGGTTTCCTATGGCATGATGGTGTCTATGTGTTTGCACATTTGGATACATACAATATCTGTATGCTTGGGCAGAAAAAAGTTATGCTTTCTTGTTTATCTAAGATGTTGGCTTTGGCCTTCCAAATTGAGTAGAACTCTCACTAACAAGCCCTGCACTGGCAAGATGATGCTGAGACAAGGCAGGATTACCTCACTCCAAGAAGAGCAGCTTTTCTATTAAGTGCAGAGCCACTGTTCCCTGCTGCTTGCTCCTCTCTATCACAGAAGGGGAAGTTAGCGTGCCTATAAGAAAAGAGGGCCTTGGAGTATTTTTCTCAAATTAAAATTCCATCTCTTCTCAAGTGTTAAATGAGCCTTCATTTCTGGAAGAAAATAAAGGTAATCTTTCTGAAAGTAGTGTAGACTTGGCTGATAAGAAGGGAGTGTCGAACCGGTGCGTTGCGAGCCAGGTGCGTTAGAAAGTCAATTCTGAGAGGGAGATTGGCAAGGAGGAAGTTCACCTTGGAAGACCTCTGGGATTCACAGCTATGAGGGAAGTAGTGGGGCAGCCCATGTCTGGGCTGTGATGCTGACTCTGTGATGTGGTGACCTCTTCAGGGACCCTGAAGCTGAGCTATCCCTGCAGAACTATTCTGAATCCAGTGAGGACTTAATACCACTGCCTGGAGGTAGCTGGTGCATGTGGACTGCCTCTGGGAGAAAAGGACAAGATGACTTCATCTTGCAGAGGCAATGCCTGATGGGGGCTGATAGCCCAGAACTCTGTGGGGTTCCCCCAGCTGGGGCCACACTCCCCTCCATTTCCAGCAGGCATGTGGGGCTAGGACTTAAAGCAGCCCTTCTGTCCTCTCTACTCTTCTCCCTGTCCCTCAGACAAATCAGATTTAAATGTTTCTATTTATACTTTTTCTGAGTTGATTTCAAAGGTCCACATAGGTGCTCACAATTCCACTTTTGGTCTATTGTTGTGTGTGGCTTCCTGAGAAGACAAAGCCCTGAACTCTCTATTCCCATCTTTCTTCTCAATTCTACTCTAAAATTCATGTTTTTCTATTGCAGGGCTTCCTAACTGCAAAATTACTTATTTCCCCTTTGCAATCCAATTGCATTCTACTGCCTTTTCTCTCTGGCCACTGTCAGAAGAAGGCAAGTGATGCTTCCCCACGCCCTCTTGCTTGCTTTATTTTCTGGTAAATGGCACTTTCCCATTGTCAAGGTCTGTAACACTTTATGTTCTTAACATATAATGAATAACCAATGTATTTGTCTATAAGTTAACTTTAATAAACTGCAGTGAGAGTAGTATGTGCATGAATACGTTTACTAGTGTAGGTTTAATTTCTGTTACTTGACCATTATAAACTAAGCCCAGGAATTTAGATAGTCTCTAAAAGCTGAAAAAGGCAAGGAAAAAGGTTCTCTTCTAGAACTTCCAGGAAGTTTGCTAAACCCACATACCTTTATGCCATAATTAAGATCTACCACATTCTTTGTTAAGAATGTGCCTACTTCCCCCTGTATTTCTTAGAGCCATGTGACTTAATCAAAAATTGACACACATCTCATTTCATTTTAGTGTTAAGTTAGATGCTCTGTTGGTTTAACCCTTCTGCTATGGTGTGATCTTGAGTGACCTGTAAAGGCTCCTGTGTTGAAGATTCTTTCCACATTCTGTGGCACAGTTGGGAATTGATAGAAGTATTGGAAGGAACTAGGTGCCTGGAGACCTGCCCTTGAGTGGAATATTGGGTGCCTGGCTCTTGCCTGGCTTCAGTCTTCTCTTGGTTGCCATGTAGTCCCCTGGCTTCCTCTGCCACATGCTCCCTCTATGGTGAGCACTCTTGCCACAGGCCCAAAGCCATCAGTCCAAGCGACCATGGGCTTCAGCCTACAAGAAAATCAGGCAAAATAAAAGTTTCTCCCTTCAAAGTTGACTTTCTTTTTAGCCTTTGTTTACAGTCATGAAAGGTGATGAATGCACCCTAACCCTAACCCTAAGCCATCTCCCCGGCCCCTCTGGTTTGTTCTTATTCTTTTCTTGTTTGTTCCATTACATTGCCAAGTAAATGTAGGGGAAAAACCTTTGAGTCCCAGATGACCCATTCCTTCATGGTTTTTATAGTTTAGCTGAGTATAAAGTTCTGGATTAAAAGCCTTTTTTTTTTTTTTTTTTTTTTTTGTAATTTTCAGATATGTCTTTTATTTGCCAGTGTTCTATACTTTCACAATAGTCAGATGCAACTTTGTCTTATACTTTGTCAGAACCTGTTTTTATTATGTAAATCTTAGAATATGTTTAAATGCAGATTTTTTCATTCTGTTCTTTATTTGACATTTTTTGTTCCATTGTAAATTTTTTCTTCTATAATTTTAAATTTTTAACAGCTTTATTGACATGTAGTTCACATACCATATAATTCATCCATTTAAAGGTTATAGTGAAATGTTTAAAATATATGCATAGAACTGTGAAAACACTCAATTTTTGGAAGACTTCCATCATCTGGAAAAAAACCCTTAGTACATATTAATCATTTTCTACCTTCTTTCACCATTCCTACTCTTCCTATTCCCAGTCTTAGTTAACCACTAATCCATTTCTATCTCTACAGATAGAGACACAATCTAAATAGAATGCTCTCTTGGACACAATCTAAGTAGAAGCCTATATTACTCAGCTTTCCCATGACTGGGATGAAAGAGCTGACACCTGTAACTCAAGGGAGGAGGAATAGGAGGAGCAGTGCTTTAATTTTGTCTCACAGATTAGTTTGAGTTCATGGTGGGCTGATGGTAGAGAAGTTTGCCAGGAGAAAGCCACTCACCCTGTGACAGTCAGGAAGCACCAAAAGAGGAAGAGCAAGAGCCAGAGATGGACTCCAAAGACATGTGCTTGGTGACCCTCTTCCTCCAGCTGGGTCCCACCTGACAGTATGGACAGTGAGGAACTCATCAACATATTAGTTCAAGGATAAGAATAGGATTCCCTTGTGCAATCACTTCCCAAAAACTGCAACCTGAACATGGGAGCTTTTAGAGGGACATTTCAGATCTAAGCCATTTAGCTCTAAACTATAATCTGTTATGTTTGTCATTGGCTTCTTTCGTTTAGCCAAGTATTTTCATTGGTTTTATTCTGTTGAAATGGGTTCCAATACTCTTTTGAACAGGTCATCATAGATGTGAGTTGTTTCCACTTTTGTTCTGTTATCCATAGTGAAAATGTTACAAGGCTGCTTCACACTGTTGTAGCATGGCTGCAGGAGAGTTGTATGCACATACTGCTTTGTTAATGTCTTTCCAGAACAAGAGATCTCCAAGACCATCTTAGAAACAAGCTTTGTTTACATCTGTCTAATTTAATTATGTCATGTGCTCGTTCCTTACCCAAGCATTGACAAAGAGAAAGGGAAATTTCTGAATAGTTTAACATGTTTCTTACCAAGCAAACTATTGCCATTTTTGGCTAAGATAGTTCTTTCCTGTGAGCCATTGGTTGTGCATTTCTGAACACTTACCATTTCTGCTATCTGTCTAATTAATGTCAATAATAGCTCTGTATTTGTTTTCATATTGCTCCTGTAACAAATTACCACAAAAGTAGTGGCTTAAAATGCTTCAAATTTGTTCTCCTACAGATCTGAATGTCCCAGATCAAATCCAGATGCTGGTAGGATGGTATTCTTCTGCAAATTCCAGGGCAAATTCATTTCCTTACCCTCTGTTGTTACTAGAAGTCACCTGTTTTCTTTGACTCATGGTTTCTGTCTTCCTTCATTCCAACCTCCTGCTTCCATTGTCAGCCTTCTATTAGTTGCCTCTCAATGGATCTGTGATTGCATTTGGCTTAGCTAGGTGATCTAGGAAAGCCTCTCAATCTCAAAATCCTTAACTTAATCATATCTGCAAAGAATCTGCTTGGTTTGAATGTGTTTCCCAAACGTTCACGTTGAGTAGGCTTCATTATGCCAGCAGTAGTGTTGGGAGGGGGTCCTGATGTGAACTATTTAGGTCATAAGGGCTCTGCCTTCAGGGGGAGATTAATGCTGTTCTTCTGGGGATAATTGCTTCTGGTGAGAGTTTGTTACTTTTAAAATGGGTTTAGCCCTCTGGCTCCAACCCTTTTGTTCCAATCCTGTTGGCTTCTGCCACATCATGAAGGCATATCAGGCCCTTGGTGCTATGCTTTGGGATCTTTTGACTTCTAGAACCATGAACCAAAATAAATTTTTTCCTTTATAAATGACTTAGTCAGGACCTGCCAGATAGCTCAGTGGACTAAAGCACCTACTTAGGGTGGTGCAATGACTGGGGTGCAATCCCCAGTGTGCCATGCCAGGGTGCACTGAGACTGTGACTGAGAGTGGGCATGGTGGTACACGCCTATAACCCCAGCACTTGGGAGGCTAAAAACAGGAGGATCACTAGGAGTTCAATCTGTATAGTGAGACACTTTAGACCCTGTACTAAAATACCAAAACAAAACAAAAAAAAAACCCAAAACAAACAAAGAAACAGTCTGTGATATTCTGTGAAGGCAATAGAAACTGGATGGACAGTATATTTTCTATGTGTAAGGCAACATATTCACAAGCTTTGAGGTTTAGAATATAAACAACTTTGTGGCCATTACTCCAACTTCCATACCCTATTTCATGATGTCTTCCTAACTTCTCTGCAACAGTCAGTAATGCTTGTGGAGTCCCATAAGCTTCCGGGGATGAGGACAGAGGTGCACAAGTGGGGGTTCTTTTGAGAAGGACTGAGGGAGGAAGGAATGCAGGACATGAGCACAAATATCCACAACATTTTATGTGTATTTCCAAGGCATTTTTTATTCTTTTTTGCTTGTTTTATTTTTTGAGTAACTTGTTCTTATTTATTTATTTATTTCAGTTTCAAACCAAATTGGTAGGACAGTTTCAATAATTAACACATTGCATACATTCTTCCTAGTGGTTAATTGCTGTACAAGATGTGGACATGATATCCTATTTACAAATACTATTAGAACAAATCCCTCTATTCATTAAAAGAATGTAACTATATATCTATCCTAACCATTTTGAATACACAGATACAAAATGAACATTCATCTGTATCCCTTTTTTTTGTTTAGTTCCATTATTTGAATATTATAGGTGTGTTAACTCAGCCAAATATTCTAAAACAGTCCAGTAGTCCATAATAGTATTGAGTGTTCTGCTTCCCTGGCAATGTCAGAAATTGTTGACCTGAGTCCCCTACAGCTCAACATAACAACATGGCTTTACTTCTTATACTTCATTCTTATACTTTTCTGCTGGGTGGTTATGACCAAGATAAAGCAAGACCTATGCAACAAGAGTTGTAGCTTTTGGGTCTGATAAGGTCAGTGAAATCCCCTCAGGATTTATCCTGAAGTCCTGTACCTCAGATTATAGAACCTTTGTCAGTGTCAGCCATGTGGATGAGTCACGGCCATTGCTTGGCCAATGTGCTCTCTGTGAAAGCCTGAGAGAATGTTTTCTCTCCATGTGACTCTCCTTAGGCACACTCTACATCACTGATCACTTTCCTTTTTGGCCCCATAATCTCCTTGATCAGAAAATTTGGGACACTGCTGAGTTATGTGACGTTACAGTACAAGTTCTCATATGTCCTGAGTCTTAATTGACCTTGGGAGATATAGCTCTAATATTGCCTTAAATCTATTGGAATGTACTTATTTTATTTTTTCAAAGAATTCTTTCTTCTGTTTTCTCCTATTGCATGTTTGGTTTGTGTTTGTTTTGGGCAATGAAGTACCTTCAGTGGCCTTTCTTATGTCCTTCTTGATCTTTAGATGACCACACAGGATTATGGTTCACTAATAGAATAGGTGGTTGCATTTCAGTTGTACTCCTGCATTTGAATGCAACCTGCCTGGAACTTTATGACAGCACAGTGTGACTCTTGGCCCATGGTAGTAGTAGGTTAGGGAGAGGACAGTGAGCAGGTTGGCCCCTTCCATGGTGAATGAGGCTCTTGACTGTCATTTCAGTGACCCTAGTCCAAATCTTGGTGTAAAGGAGGAAATGACTAGGGAGGCTGAAAGAACTTCCAATTCATGCCTGCACTTCTTTTCCTCTTCCCACTTCTAAGCTTGCTCTCTAGAACTCTGCCTCCCATCTTTGCAGAATCTCTCCTGGTAAGTTTAGCTCCCACTTTTAAGAATATGCATCTGGGGCATCCCATACACTCCTTTATCCAGAAACTGCTCAATCCTCTCTTCTGAAGAATTCCTTCCTTCCACTCTTAGCATGTGATGGTGGTTTTATTAGTGTTATTTTGTTAATACTGGGGAGAAATGGAAGCTAAATTGTGTGATCTCTCCACTGATGTGAGCTAAAAATCTGTCGACAGCTTCAGGGTGGTGTCAGATCCTTGGTTTTTAGGTATTGGGATTTCAGAAATTCAGTTATAGCTGTAATACCTCATTATAAATTGAATGGAGGATAATGAAATGGTTAAAGTGGGGCAAACTAACAATGAAGTAGGCATTTGGACATGAACTGTGGGTAGGGTGCCCTGTAGCCCCCTGGCGAGCTGAGGATAGATTCCTGGTGGGGCAGTTATTTACATCCCTTCACACTCACCACATGGCCACCACAAAATAAGAAGACCATTGAGACAAAAGAATTAACAAGCAGCAGGGAGCAGACCTGGTGAGAGTGATTCCAAGCACCTGTGGCACAGTGTTCCTACAGTCTTCACAACCAGCTCAGAAGCCAGCTGTTCTTCAAATCCTGTAGCCTCTCAGAGCTGAATCTGTTTGCCACAAAAACGATCATTCACACCCCACATGTGAAAGCAGCGGCCTTTTATTTGCCTCCCCGAAGTCTTCAGGGGTGGTTTGGCTGAGGGAAGATCTATAACATCTGCCTCTGAAACTTAGCCACACAGCCAAGTCTTCTCTGAACACTGGTGGAGACACTGTGGGCCTAAAGACCCAGAGTACAAGTGGAACAAACCCTTAGATTCTGGAGCTGTAGTTACCAGTGAAGACAGGAGAGGGACCACAGGAGAGGGACCTGAGCAGGAGAGGGACCACAGGAGAGGTGTCCTGCACTGACTTCTCACTGCTTCTGATTTTGTCTCTCTGGTAATTATCTCTGTTTAGTGGGCTTCATTTACAATTTATTAAAATTGTACCAACAAGTAATCAATACAGAATCTCTAACATTTAATTGAAGTCTATGACACTTTTGTCAGCACTGGGGATGGAACCCAGGGATTTGTACATGATAGGCAGGTGTTCTGCCATAAGCTACATCTTCAATCCTTTTCTAAAAAAAAATTATAGTTTTAAGAAAGATCTCATTAAGTCACTAAGTTGCTCAGGTCAAGCTTGATCTCATGATCCTCCTGCCTCAGCTTCCTGGGATTATAGTATGCACCATCATGTCCAATATAATATAACTATGTTTAGGAGAATATATGCTCTACTTAGCGTTTATTGCTACTAGCTGTCATTAAGTACTTATTACTTATCAATCATTTCATCAAGTCATGTGCCTACATATCCAAACCTGCACGACCTTTAGATATCCACTGTTACCCTACAATGTGGATATTGTTGTTGGACAACATTAACAGCAACTGGTGTTGGACAATAGTCCACATTAATGAAACTGGAAACTTGAGTAAGATGTGATTTTTTTTTTCATTTTTTTAGATTAATTTTATTTAGAAAGAAATAGTAGTGCGGAGAGCTTCCTGCTAACCTGCGCAGGTGGGACCAGTCCCAGCCCAGGAGCAGCGTGGGCCGGACCCTCTCCCAGCTCCTTGGGCCGTCCCCCACCACTCCACAGTGGCTCCCCCACCCGCCCGCCGAATAGGATTTTCTGCCAAGTTCCGGGAGCCCCCAGACCCAGTCCTAGCCCAGGTCCGGTGAGTGTGCGGAGAGCTTCCTGCTACCCTGCGCAGGTGGGACCAGTCCCAGCCCAGGAGCAGCGTGGGCTGGACCCTCTCTTAGCCCCTTGGGCCCCCACAAACCACTCCTCAGTGCCTTCCCTACCCAACCCACCGAGCAGGATTTTCTGCTGAGTTCCGGGAGCCCCCAGACCCAGTCCTAGCCCAGGTCCTGTAAGTGTGTGCAGAGAGCTTCCTCTTCCCCCTACTTCACCTTGCCCCCTCCAGGCACAGCTCAGGACTGGCATACACACCTGAGGTGTAATCCTGCAGCTGCAATCCCTGCAGAGAGTGTAGAG
>NW_004524749.1:3301536-3312876 GCF_000260255.1 Octodon degus
ACCTCTAAGAAGAATATATGCAGTGTATTATTTGTTGAAACTGTACTTCCGATTTGATTTGAAACTGTCTCATTGCTATCTGTTTATCAATAAAACTTAAAAAAAAAAGAAGCAGTAATTCGACAGTTTCAAAGCAGGTTAGTAAGACAGTTACAATAATTAATACATTGCATGTTATTGTCTTCACAGTAGTTATTCATAGTACAAGATTTAGACATGATATCTTATCCAAACACTATTAGTACAAATCTTTCTTCTCACTGAATTAAGAGAAAGTAGCTGTATATCTATGCTAAGTATTTTGTATATGCATACATTTTTTTCACCACAAAATTATCCTTCATTTATATTCCCCCCTTTTTTAGTTTTGTCAGAGATGGATATTCCATTGCCATTCAAATATTGTAAACAGATGTTATTTTATGGTCTGAACATTATAAACTAGCCTTCTTCTAGCTATGAAACTGTGTGGTCACAAGTTACTCCTATTCCTAGCTGTATGCTGTTCTGCAATGTGTCCTTGCTATTCTCTCCTTCAAAAGCCAGAGTCTATTTTTCCCTTCCCTTGAATCTAACTGAGAGACTTTCTCTGATCAATAGAATCTGGGAGTTCATACCATTCTCTTCAAGACAGCTATAGCTTTTGCCCCTCACTGTACTGACGCTTGGTGAAGAAGCCTGGACAAGATGGGGAACACATGAAGAAGAGATGGGCTCTCATATCTGAGGACCCCTGCATCAGCCAGTTCTCACTCAGTACTCTGAGGATGGGAGCTATAGAATGGACTCTGGAGAAATAAACAAGAAAAAGAACCACTCTGCTGATCCCAATCCAAAAGCTGACCCAAGAATTGTAAACAATTACAATGGTATTTGGTTTAAGTCACTAAGTTTGAGGGTAGTTATTAGAGGTACAGACAATGGGTAATTGATAGGATATTCTCCACTTTTTCAATTTGCCTTAGGTTATGTTGTGATAACAGACAACTCCAAAGTTTAAGCACTTGAGAATATAAACATTAATTTCAAATGTATATGGAGTTTGGGTCAGCAGGTAACTTTGCTTCTTTTCTTTATGCTATATCAAATGTGGCTGGGTATCGTGGCAGAGAAAATAGATCTCAAAAGATACTTCACTAGCAATTAAATCTTATAGATTGGAAATGGCATACATCATTCAAAACTCACTGGTGGGAACTAGTCATGTGGCTTCAACCAACCACAAACAGAAAGTCACAATACACAGTCCTACAATGTGTTTAGGAGGTGGAGTACCACTAAAATTCTGTGAACACCATCAATGACTACCTAGAAATTGAGCTATAAGAGAAAAACTGCTGGGAATTTCACTACCCAGAAAGAATGGAAAAAGATGTTTGGGTCAAGTATATTGAACACTGCTAAATCTTATATCCACTTAACCTTCAAGCAGTGATAGCAAGAGATTCATCTTTTCTTTTTCTTTGTTTTCAAGGAGGGAAAGCCTCTTATTTTGAATAATCTTTCATCTCACAGTTAAAATTGAACTGAATGGTTTCTCTGGTATTTCAGATGCTCTTCTGGATGAAAAAAGATGGATTTTTCTTCAGAGATCATAAAGAAAAGCAATCTCCTTAAAGATTTCACCTTCAAGAGGAGAATGTTCATTCTCTGAAAGCAACCAGAATGCACAGTGCTGCGATGAGATGTGGATCGAGTGTGTTCCCATGTACTCCCGAGCTGGAAGCTGTACTTCGAATGTGGGCAAAGTTGGAAGGTGGTAGAACTTCAAAGACGTGAGGCCTAGTATGGAGGGATTGGGTCACTGGGCATTCTCATCAGAAGAAATCGGTATAGTTCTCATGGGACTCCAGTTAGTTCCTATGAGAGTGTTGTTTTGAAAGAGCAAGACAAGCCCCTCTCCTCCTCTCTCTGGCTGGCTGTCTCATGTGATCTCATCTATGTATGTTCCTGCCACTGTGATCCCATCCATCTAAAATCCTAACCAGAACCAAGCCAGTGGTGGAGCTGCACTCTTCAACTTGCAAAACTGTGAGCTAAATAAATCTTTTTTCCTTACATATGACCTAAACCTAGGTATTTTGTCATAGAAATGGAAAAGCAAACTAATACACACATGAATTGGGTCCACATGTCTTCTATATAACTTCACTGAATACTACCTAACTAAACAGAGAAACATGCTAAAAAAGTGTTTTGTTTTAAATATAAATTCTGTACATCTATAACATTTCTAAATTTTGTTTCTTTCCAGATTAAAATTCTATTTGCCCTTTATTTACACTCAAAGGCAACAGTACATGTAATAACCGTTGTCATCTCTGAGAGAGGGAGGAGTCCGAAAGGCACACAGCTGTGAGGGCCCAGGTACAACTTGTCCCCAGGAACCTGAAAACTCCCTATAGTTCTCTTTTTTACAAGACTTTGCCACCTTAATGCCACCCTTTCCCAGGGACATATGGATGTTATTTTTCAACCTTTTTTTCTGTAGGTCAGTGGAAGAGTTCTGAAGACTACAGATTTCTGTCATCACATCAACAGATTTACCTGGTTGCTCACTTGCATTGGATCACAGAGCTATGAGGAATCTGTGATTTAATAGAAGGAATGCTGGAAAGAAATGCACTCATTTGGTCTTTCGTGTATTTACTGGAGACCTAGTTAAGAGATGCCAGACCCTTGGTCTGCAGTATCATACTAGAAAGATGTGGATTTTGCCTTTCCTTCATGCTGCTTATGATCATATGTACAGGCTAGAGAGCAAATGCCTATGTATTTCAGGGGTGGCTTAGGCTGTATGAGCAGCTCTAACAAAATGGCCCAGAGTAGGTCACTTATAAACAACAGGTATTTACTGTTCAGCATTGGCAGATTTGGTGTTTGGTGTGGGCTTGCTTTCTTCGCCTTAGAGTGTGCTTTGTAGCTGGATCCTCCTGTGATAGAAGACAGGGTTGGTCCCTCAGACCTTTTTCATTAGGACCTAATCCCACTCATGAGAATGAAGCCTTCATGACTTAATCACTCACCATCTCATATTACTATCACAATGTGTATTAAGGTTCCAACATGAATTTGAGACAAGACTCCAACATCAGAATATACCAAAAGACTGAAAGTGAACTAACAGCAAATGCATGCATTTGTGAATGTAATAAATACATACACAATGTTATGAATTCTGGTGATGGGCTATTGAACCTCGTTTCTGGTCCTGGATTACAGGTGACTTGCTGTGGGTGCTTGGCAAGTCATTCTTCTCTTTCCTGACCTGTTCTCTTACTTGCAGAGTGAAACATAGTAGTTGTACTTGTCACAGCTGCATTTTTTGGCACTGGGCACATGTATTACTTTAGTCCTTACAGAAGAGATAGCAAAGACTAAGCCGACCGGGATCAGGAAGTGAAGGAAGAGCAGGACTCCAGTTTGGATCTTCCATAGACTGGTTGAAGTTCTCTCAAATTTCCTGATGCTCAGTTGGGTTTTTGCGGATCATTTGTTTTATTCTTTTGAGGTCTAGAGAACTGAGGGGATATTTGTTTTCTCATAGCTTATGTTTCGTAGAGAGCAACCCATGATCCCTGTGCTTGAGGAGTATGGTGAATCTAGAGGAGATGCAAGGGTCTTTCCCTCTGTGGCCGAGTGCCCAAGTGGGTGCTGAGCTTGATTTACTTTTGTCCCCTACTAGCAGTACTGCATCACTCCTTTCTTCTGCTTCTTCACTTCAAATTGCTTTTATCTGGGCATTAGCCCCCTCGAGTTCAAATACCTTAGTCTGACTTCCCTGGCTTTTGTGTTTCAGGCAAGTTTTTTAACATCTTTTTTTGGTTTAAAATTCTTTAAAAATGCCATGTGATTTCACTGATCTTACCAGAAACCAATAAAAACACATTACTTTAAAAATAACTCTCATAAAATCTCTTACTTGTGAAAAGCTTTCATTCTAATAAAAATGGAGCTAACCAAAACCTTTTAAAACTGCTTGCAGGCATACATGGGACTTGGCATGTCCAGACTACACTACCTTGAGAAGTGATGAAGATACCAGACTTCTACCCCATCTGAAGGAACATTTGTCCAACATAAATGAACTCACCTACTTTAGAAAAGAAAAATCTAATAGGAGAATAGTACCACCCCACAGAAGACCACGCATTCTGTGTCCTGCCAACATAGCCACGGGGACTCTACCATCTTTTCCGCCGTGTGTGAGGTTGTGGTTGAGTTTTTTTCCCTTTCCTTTTAGTTTCCTAAATATAGAATTAATGGGTTGTAGGGAAAAATCAGTGATTTCTCTTTCTTGGGTCTGGAGAATGGAAAGAAAATACTACTTTTTTCTGACGGTTTCAAAACCCCTTCTAGGGTGGTGCCTTCACTTGCCAGTTTCACTTGCAGATAGGATTCAAGTCAAGGACCACAAGATCTGTGATGAAAAGGAGATGGAAGGTGGCATCACTGTCACACAGGAGGGTGCTGGTCACAAATATCAAACCTTGATTAGTGCTGCTAGTTAGGCTGCCCTAGACACTTGGGGAGAAGACTTTGAAGAAGAGACTCAAAGGCTTCTATCCCTCAGAACTCAGGATGGTGCTCCAGAATTTTTAAAACTTTTTTTTTCTTGAAGTGATTCTCAGATGCACCACTGGTTTAGGATTCAAAAGTGTAAAAACAGAAAATATTAGCAATAAACAATAAATAAATAATTGGCGCTCAGTAACTGGGAAGGAGAAACAATTTGCTGATGGATCAGCACTGATTTTGCCAACCCTCTGCAAGGTGTGTCCTTTGCTCACAAAGCTCTTGAGATGCTTCCCTACCAGAGCCTGGGGTCACAGACATGTGACAATAGCTCCAAGCTTCATCCTGTCTTAGGGATTCTTAGAGGTTTTTTTTTTTTTTTTTTTAAAGGAGTTTATAGAGCTGCTGAAGAAACATGGTTATATTTAACTGAGCTCTTCTCAAATAAGCATGGCCAAAGAACCACTTTTTGTTCAGCATGTCTTAGGGTCTTTCAAGACCAAAGGGATGTACTTACCAGACACCTGCCTCAAAGGCTGGGTTGGTGCCATTCTCACAAGGAAGGACCACGGTGCTATTTTGTGAGTTGTTAGAATAACATTCCCACATAGCCCACCACGTTTTCTATATCAATTAGGCACCCTGGGGGAGAGTTCCCTATCTTTCTTACTGGGAGAGAGGTGAATTTATTTTTATGGTTGAATGTGTCAATAAAGGCAGAATAGAAATGTCACCCCAATTTCATAGAATTGTCACTGCACAGGAAGTCTGTGCTACACTACTGAGACTGGGAGAACATTTCCTTTATCTTCAACCTATCTTGATCTGCAGATAGATGGGAACAGAAAGACACAGCTTCTGTTCAATTGCACAGTATTGTATTCTCTGTTGGTTCGCAGGAACAGTAGCATCAACTGGTCTACCTGCCAGCAGCAGCCGCTCCCATATCACTTCTAACCTGACAATGCTCTGCAAACCATCTACCACTTCGCAGAACAGACAACTGAAACTCAAAAGCGTGAACTCCCTTGTTCAGCTGGTAAGTGACAGAACAAGCTGCTTGCTCCTAAAACTGAGGATCTTTCCTCTCAAAAAAGCCTCACAAAGACTTGTTCCTTCTTCCCTACACATGGTTTCCCCCAGCATTTTCTTCCCCAAGCACTAAGGTTTTTTTCAGCAACTTTCTTTGGTTGTCTCGAAGATAGAGTGTGAGGGTCAAGTTATTTTTTCTCTCTCATGTTTTGCTCAATCACACATCTTTTTTATAGAAGTTCTCCTTGGTGAGGATGGAGATACCTCAGAATTCTATAAATTTTTAAAAATTTCATAAGGTCCCACACTCACATGGTGAGTTGGTTTACTCTTGTCAAAGTAGAAGAGCCAGCAAAAGTAAAAAACATGTCATCAAGTTGTTCCCAAGGTTCTGCTTTAAGGAAACTTATCTCTTTTCCATATCATAGCCCTGCCCTGGTCCATTTTCACAACTGGAGAACCAAATATATTGCATATTCATTCCAACTGGTGTCTAATTCTAGTCCTGTGAGATGCTTAGATTCCTGTTGATTTTGGATATAGGTTGGTGTTGGCATTGACTGTGAAGGAATCTGGCCTCCCTACAGGTTCCTATTGAGAAGGAAACAGGTGGAAGGAGAATGGGACCTGGGTAAGTGATTAGTGATTTTGTTTTTCTTTCTTGACAAAGAGCAAGAGGCAATCTGGGCTCATGTTCAGGAATTTCAAGGCTGAATTTTTAGAACAATTTTCATTCATTTCATACTTTGGATCATTCTGGAATACATGAAGCCCTTTGCAAGATAGTCAACACAACAGTGGTTATCATTTCTTCTTTGAAAAGGAGCAAATATTTTCCCCTAAAACATCCACCTTTCCTTTTACCTAAAGTTGTAACAGTTCAAAATAAATTAAAATTTGATCATCATCTCTGAGCATGTGGATGAAAACCACCAATGTATATCAGTTTCCCATTGGTATGGACAGAGGAGGTGCCATTAACTCTGGAATGGCTTTCAGTCCAGGTCTTACAGGGTGACCATGATGCCTTCCTGGGACTGCTGGCTGGACTGCTGTTCCAGCTTGCAATAGGCAGTTTTTGCTTTGTTTGGTCACTGTTGGCACCTGTCACCTTTGCCATCTAGAAGCTGGCAAGCTGAGTCCTTTGGCTATATGGATTGTACCATTTCCTGGATCCTGACACACACTCCATGGGTCTTGTTTCTCTTCTTGATGCGGATCTCAAAGACCCTAAAAGAAATGCCATGTTCTCAACAGATAGCTTTTCAAATGACTGTATTTTTTATTCATTAGCATTAGGTTCAGAGTGCAGTGCTTTGTATTACATAGGGAATAAATAAAAGAAAGGCAATATTGCTCCAAATCCCCTGTTTACAGCTTCTGGGGAGCCTGGAGTGGTCCTGTTGTGAAGCACTGTCCTGGGCTGGCTCCATGTGTCTCTCCCCTTTGGGAATTTCTCTCTTTATCACTCTATCTGCCTGGGATGGACCAACCTACTCATTTTGTAGGCTCAGCAAATATCTTGATCCATTTTGGGAATGCTTTCAGTTTGGCTAAAACTTAAAACACATTTTCCCCAAGCACCCTTTTCTTCTTAATTTTTAAACTCGTATATTTTAAGGAAAATTTAGCCCATGTGTTTCTCATTATCCCTGATTCATTTGCACTTAACTCATCAAAATGTTGCTTTGCAGAAGTTGTTTGCTTTCCAGAAGGACTCCTGAAGTTCCTTTCTGTGTATTCAGCCTGCTCTCTTCTTTCTCCATTCCTCTCTTTATTAGTTTAAGGGTACACTTTTCTTAGACACAGGAATTTGTGCCCCCTGCAGTGCAATTGTGGTGCATTATAAGAAAGGCTGGCACAGGTGTGGATTCCAGCCTGCAGTCCACTTGTACCTTTCACTCCTTCATAGCATTTGCACCCAGGAGAAATGAGTGGTCTTATAGCACACAACTGTCATTTTCTAGTATTTCAGGGAGATAAATGCTGGTTGGGCACTAGAAAATGATTTATGATGCATAAAATCTGGAGTCAGCCATTTGGAGCTTCAACTTTTTTCATCAGTGAAATGAGTGCAGAAATACTGTCTATGAAATGGAGATATTATGAAGATTGATATACCAGGCAGAGTACTATATGATATGCACACAGTAAGTTCTCAATTATTACGTTTCCAATTTTATACATGAGGTGACCGCTCACCTGGAATCTCATGTTTTCTCTCAATGAGATGCTCAGGATATTGTATTTAGGTTACCCCAGAAAAAAAAATCAGGATTCAAGCATCAGCAGTTTATTGCAGTAGTTACCCTCAGGAATTCTACTAGAACAGTGTGGAAATGTTTATTGGTCAGGATTTGTTAGAAACAGGACAAGTAGGGTGTGTGTGTGTGTGTGTGTGTGTGTGTGTGTGTGTGTGTTTGCAGACACTTAAAACTTACACATAAGTTTACACAAACTGACTCACATGATTGTGGAGGACTGGTGAGCCCAAAATCTGATGAGACTTAGAAGACTGTTACAGTTCAAGTTCAAAGGCAGTCTGCTAGAAAAGCAGCAAGAGCCAGCATTGCGTATGATGTCTGAAGGCAGTCTACTAGAGAATCCCTAATTGTTTGGAGATCAGTTTTGCTTTATTCAGGTCTTCAACTGATTGGATGAAGCCAAGGACACTGGGGAGGGCAATCTGCTTTACTTTAAGTCTACTGAGTGTAAATTGAATTCAAGCCCATCCCCCATCACTAACTAATCCTTTACAAAAGTATCCAGGATATTAGACAAACGGAGTATCCCTATGGCCCAACCAAGGTGACACCCAAAATTTACCATCACAGGAAGTAAGACAGGGGAAAGGAATGAAGCCAATTATTGAGTAAGCAGGTGGCTCCTGTGGAAGACTAAAGTTTCATCACAATGCAAGGTTAAGGAGATGACAATGATGATACTCCAGAGATGCCACTGACAAAGATGTTGGTCATTAGTAACTTCCACATCCTGCTGCAGATGCAGGAATGTGGCTCTGCACTCTGGAGAAGCTGTTATGTTCAACAAGGCAGGTGCTGGAGGCCAAACACTGGGCAGATGTGTGGGGACAAGATATGGGACCAGAAGATCAAGTGGGACATCGACAACATTTACCATAAGGTCCTTCATCTCTGTGATAGTCAGACCTCCCCATTGGCCTAATATTTTGAGTGCTCACAACTTCAAAGTCAGATTGATGATACATTCAGTTGTAGAATCAAGAGATGCAGAAATAGGCCCTCAAAGTGATACACTAGGACTGCTGTAGATGTTAAATTTATGCCATGAGAAAACAAGTGCAAGTCTTAGTTTAGGTGTCTAAATTTAGCTGCTGGTGCCTAGATCAACGCATTTCATTCACCAGTATATTGAACACTAAGAAACACTCATGAACCTACTCCAAATTAGCAAAAGAAACCCATCCAAGAATAAAAAATAGCTGTATTCAGTTTTTAGGAACAATGAAATACATTTTCACTGGGAACTTCATTAATTATAAAATTACTAAAATACATGAGAGAGAGATCCAGTCCTAGCCCAGGCCCAGTGAGTGTGTAGGAGAACTTGTGGCTACCCTGCCACCACGGGACCTGCCATCCCAGCCCAGGAGCAAAGTGGGCGAGACCCTCTTCCACCCCCCCTTGGAACTTCCCCCCAACCACTCCGAAGCACCATCCCAACCCTGCCCGCTGAGTAGGAATTTCTGCTGCGTTCTGGAACCCCTAGATGCAGTCCGAGCCTAGGCCTGGTGAGTGTGTGGGAGAGATTCTTGCTGCCCTGTGCTGGCGGGACCTAATGGTCCCAGTTCAGGCGAAGCATGGGAGAGACTCTCTCTCATCCCCTTGGGATGCCCCCCACCACTCCGTAGTACCCCTCCACCCTGCCCACCGAGTAGGAATTTCTGCCGCTTTCTGGGATCCCCAGATTCAGTCCTAGACCAGGAGCTGTAAGTGCATGGGAGACTTGCCTCTCCCCCCTAATCCACCTTGTCACCTCCAGACTCAGCTCAGGCCTGGCATACAGGCCTGAGGGGAAACCCTGCAGCTGCAATCCATGCAGAGAGTGTAGGGGACAGAACCAACCACCTAGTCCAGGAGCAGAACTTCTTGCCAGAGGGGCACCACAGGTTCACCCCCAAGGGCAGCAGCAGGAAGGAGCTGAGCACAGCAGCCAGAACCAAGCCAGGCACAACTGGATAAATCCAAACTTTGTAGATCTACACCTGAACTTCAGTACATGCTAAGGTTATAACTGCACCAAAGATCTACAACAAAGGTCAGAAGACAGTGCTAGACAAAATGACAACAAGAAGAAGCAAAATGCAAACTCAGAACCCAAGACCACCCATAACAAGTGCAGAAGACACTAACACAGAACAAAGTGGGACTCACACAGCTGAAATCAATGAATCAATGGCTTCTGAAATAAAGAAACAGCTGTGAAAAGGTATAGAGGAACTCAGATTGGAAATGAAAAAAGAAATACCTGAATTAATAGCATCTGCAGTAAAGAATCAAATGCAGAAACATATGGAGGAGAGGCCAGGGAGATAGCTCAGTGGAATAAACACCTTGCTAGCAAGCTCAAGGGTCTGAGTTCAATCCCTGGTTCTGAAAAAGAAAGAAAGAAAGAAAGAAAGAAAGAAAGAAAGAAAGAAAGAAAGAAAGAAAGAAAGGAAAAGAAAAGAAATACAAATTGCAAATATTTTAAAAAAGAAAGAAATGCAAATTACAAATATTAAAAAAAAGAAAGAAATATATGGAGGAAACCCAATGCCCATCCAGAAAAAGTGCAGAGAACAATAGCTCAGCTCAAATGTATGAATTAATAATGTCAATAGTAAATAAGCAACAGTAGAAAGTTATAGAGGAACTCAGTGTGGAATTCTGAAATAAGAAAAGAATTCTCGGAACTCATAGCATCTGAAGTAAAGACTCAACTACGGAAACATAGGGAGGAAACCCAATCTGAAAAAAACACTGCAGTAAAAGAATTTATAACTCTTTCTAAGAAATACATTGAAAAAAAAAAAACAATAGAGGAGATTAGAAAAATGACGGATTCCTTGAATGAGAAATACAGGAAAGAAATACATCGCATGGAGCAGAGTCAAAGAGATATAGAGGAATTTAAAATCTCAATCACCAGCTTGCAAAACCATTTAAGTGAAAGTGAAGACAGATGTTCAGATCTTGAAGATGCTGGTGCAGACAGTGAAAAGGAAAGAAAGGATCTCTAAAAAACAACTAGGATACAAGAAAAAATAATCCATCACATGCAAGATCATGCAAAGATGAATAATGTGAGACTAATAGGCATCAATGAGAAAGAAGGAGTCAATACAAAGCACATTAAAAAATATGGGCAGAAGTAATAGCAGAATATGAGGAAAGAATCTGACATTAAGGTAAATTCCCAAAAATGAGGAAACACTCTGACATTCAGGTAACCAAAGCAAACAGAACGCCAAGTAGCCTCAATCATATTAAAAACACACCGTGATATATAATAGTCAAGATCTCAGAAAATTCAGCACAAGAATAATATACTGAAAAATGCTAGAAAAAAGAAGCAGATCACATTCAAAGGAAAACCCACCAGAATTACAGCCGACTTCTCTTCACAAACCATGAAGGCAAGAAGAGCATGGAGCAGAGTACTTCAAGTCCTCTATGAAAACAAATTTCAGCCCAGACTACTATACCCTGCAAAACTCTCTTTCAAGTTTGATGGAGAAGTGAAATACTTCCATGACAAAGAATAGTTAAA
>NW_004524749.1:3314062-3315090 GCF_000260255.1 Octodon degus
GAAATCATAAAGATCAGAGCAGAAATTAATTCAATTGAGATGAAGAAAACAATTCAAATAATTAAAAAAAACAAAAAGCTTGTTCTTTGAAAGATTAAATAAAATAGATAACCCCTAGCCAACCTCATCAAAAAGAGGAAAGAAAAAATTCAAATACAAGCAATAAGGAATGAAAGGGGTGTAATTACCAGAGACCCAGTGGGAATTCAAAAGATTGTCAATAGCTGCTTTGAGAATCTTTACTCTCACAGAATAGAAGACACAGAAGGCATGGACAGATTCCTAGAAAGGTACAAATTACCACAACTGAATCGACAAGATATAACCACTCCCATTAGTCTAACAACAGCCAAAGAAATACGGGATATATTTAAAAACCTACTGAAAAAGAAAAGTCCAGGTCAGGATGGATTCACAGCTGAATTCTTCAAGAAATTTACAGAAGATGTATTCCTTATACTCCTCAAACTCTGCCATGAAATTGAAAAGGAAGCAATCCTCCCAAAATCATTCCTGGAGGCAAGTATTATACTGATATCAAAACCAGGGAAAGACACAAGTAAGAAAGACAACTACAAGCCAATCTTCCTCATAAACATAGATGCCAAAATGCTCAATAAAATCCTAGCAAATAGAATGCAGCAAATCGTCAAGAAGATCATACACCATGACCAGTAGGATTCATCTGAGGGATGCAAGGATGCTTCACTAGTTGAAAATGTATAAATGTAATACACTACATCAACAAATTGAAAACTAAAAACCACATGATCATCTCCATTGATGCAGAAAAGGCTTTTGACAAAGTCCAACACTCATTCAAGTTCAAGGTCCTACAGAAAATTGGAATAGATGGCCCCTACTTCAATCTGGTAAAAGCCATTTATGAAAACCCAAAGGCTAACATAATCCTATTGGGGGAAAACTGAAATCTTTTACTCTTAGATCTGGTAAAAGACAAGGATGTCCTCTATCACCACTCCTATTCAAAATAGTTCTGGAATCGTTAGCTAGAGCCATTAGACAAG
>NW_004524749.1:3334526-3335754 GCF_000260255.1 Octodon degus
ATTCCCACCAGCAGTGGAGAAGGGTTCCTTTTTCCCCACAGCCTCTCCAACATTTGTTGTTGTGTGATTTCTTTATGATAGCCATTCTTTCTGGGGTGAGATGATATCTCAATGCTTAATTTGCATTTCACGGATGGCTAGTGAGGTGGAGCATTTTTTCATATATTTATTCGCTTCTTTAATTTCATCCTCTGAGAAGTGTGTGTTCATCTCACATGCCCAGTCACAGCTATTCTACATCAGATATGACACACTATTGTTTTATATTAGAAATACTAATCGTTTGCATTGAGTAGAATCTCCTAAGTTTCTTTAAGTTCAGAAATGACCTATAAAAATGTAATTTAGGTCCAGTGTCTAGGGTTGTTTTTATAAAATATAGTCAACATTGTTAATGGTCTAATCTATACCATTTATTTCAGCTAAAGTTGTCATAGTCCATGATAAAATATAAAATAGAACTGTGGTACTCTGAGCCCAAGATTCTGTGATCAAATTGTCTTATAATTCTTTATAGTCTCCTTAAGGTTTTATTATTCTTGATTTGGACCAAAGATATAACTTTTGGTCCAAATAACTACAAATTAAAATGACTATTAAATACTGATTTTACACACTGAAGTTAAAATGTTTCAGTCAGACATGTCGGCACTTCTTCTAATCACAGCACTCTGGGAGGCTTAGGTGGAAAGATTAAAACTTTGAATCCACTCTTGGCAACAAGAGATGGTCTCAAAAATTTTTTAAAAAGTATAAAAAAAACTGGTATTGTGGTCTGTGTCTAGTTGGCCCCCAAAGCGTCATGCAGTCATCAGGTAGACGTCTAGAGTTTGTGATTAACTCATGATCCTCTGGGATTACGGGGGTGAGTGCTACACCCAGCCTGGGAGGAATAGCCTGAATGTGACTGAAATGAGATCGACTTGCTCTCTGTAGCCATTGTTGCAGCTGCTCCTGCCCTTTTGCTCTTGCTTGTTTGCCGCCACCACGAAAGGTTGCTCTCTGCCATGTGCCACTCTGCCTTGGAACCAGCTGAGTATGAACTGAAACTCCACTGACTGTGAGTTAGACAAACATTTCCTTCTTTAATTTTGGGTGCTAGGTATTGTCCCAGCAATAAGAGATGAGTAACTGAGACAGCTGGAGATTTAGTGTAGTGGGAAGGCCCTGAGACCTCAGTGCCATAGATAGATAGGTAGATAGATAGACAGGCAGACAGACAGACAGA